>NW_028323244.1:0-76539 GCF_984573655.1 Nuphar pumila | reverse complement strand
CAAGAGAAGGACATACGGCTGCCAGTTTTTTTTCCCTTTCTCTCACATTCACGCCTTTCACCTTGGCTATCCCATTCAGCCCCTTGAACTCTCTCCCTCACGTATCAATCCCTCTCCCTCTCTTTGTTACCTCCCAGTATTCCTTTCTTCAACCACAACACTTCCAGCCATTACCAACCTTCCCACGGTAGATTCATCTTCAGCCCTTGGTTGCAGCCACCAGCCCCTACAACGGCCACCAGCTGCAGCCCCTCCTTAGGTGTATGGTTCCAGCCACCTCCTTGGACTCCCAACCATCTTCAAGCACCTGCAGCTCCCCCTTGCTCGGCAACAACATCAATCCTTTCACCACCTTCAACGTTGCTTCATCTTCTTCAACTAATCCAGCCACTTCAGTGCCACCATCACCTTCAACTCCTTTCACCAGTGCAGCCACCGTTGCAGCCTTGGTGAAGACTTTTCTTGGTGCAACTTCAGCAAACACCTCCTTCAACCAATCTCTACATCACCTACCTTCAACCTTGGCAACACTGCAACTTCAACTTGCAACCAACAGTTGATCCTAACCTCCCTCAAGGTAAAGTGTTGCTTTACCTTTTGCCTTTATTATTATTATTTTTTTTTTAGATATTTATTACATGGTTTATCTAAACTCAACGTGAGACCAGACCAAATCTGGTTTCACATTGTTGAGAACTCTCATCCACAGCCATGAATGGTAAAAAAATATATGTATATAAAAATAGATAAATACAAAACGTGTACTTTATGTGTAGGCTAAAAAAAATGAAAAGATCCGTCCACTCAATGGATCGAATCTCTCATTTTGGAGAGCCAATATTAAATTGATCATATCCTCCTAGATTTAGGTTTTAGTTTTATGATTCATGTCATCTTATGTTTAAATGCATTTAGATTAATTCATTTTGTTAATTATTTTGTTTTATATATGAACCATGCTTAGTTCAAAATCTGTAAAATTTTAGTTTTAGACAAAGTCCATGCATCATTTTATATAAGTTTCTGCATTTAAAAATTCTTGTAAATTTTAGAGTAACTAGGTTTACATGTCTTTGTTTTACTATCGAAAATTTGATTCAATCCGGGTTGTGGAACCTATCTAAACCGATCAAACCCTAAATCGGGTTTTTTGTCTCTCAGAATTTCCAGTTTACACTTTAACCGACAAGAACCTCCGACATTACCCTTGTGGGAGATCCGGATCATCATCCAAAAATCATAGTGGATTCATCATTGAATCTACTAGTGATCTGCAAATTTTTATGTTTTTCCAAGCAGTTTTGCCCTCTTAAAAAAATCGGATTTCCCAGGCCCCTGGGAAAATATCAATTTTCCTTTGTCAGGGTATAGACAGACCTTAATGCATCAAGTCCGCCAAATATGTAACCCGTCTCCAAAAACTTTCAACATGAAAGTTGTTTCTAACATAATTTTATATCATTTCCCAAAATTTGGGAATTTTTGGATCTGTTTAATTATTTTTCCCGGATTTTCTATTTCTGTCTAACAGATTCCAATGTCCAGAAATTCCAGAGATTTAGGTCTCTGATAACATTGTGGCCTTTTTCAAACCGTAACCCTAATCCCAATGGTGTCAAAAGATCAAATCTTTCTTTGTTTGTTAGGGACATTTTCCCACAATTTAAGCCATTTTCCCATCTGTCTGCCATTTTTTGCACATTTTCTACCGAAACCTGTATGTTTCCTTCATTTACTAGAGTCGCCGGATTCCGATCCGACTTGCCGGAGTGGTACAGCTACGACCATAGGTCAAAACCAGAAAGTGTAAAAGGAAAAAATCCTTGACCTACTGTCCTATGTCACCCCATAAAATTTGTGAAATTTTTATGGAAGTTTGATATCCTAAATCCCCTTTAGAATCAATATTTTAGGCAAAAATCATAAAATTTAGGGTTTTTATTTGAATTTCCATATTTAAAAATATAAAAAAATTAGATTTTCGAGATCCATTATGTTTCTAGGGTTATTTTAGTTGTCCATGCCAAATTTGGTTTAATTCCAAGTTCATTTGCTCCATGTGTTAGTTTATCTTTAAATTCAGAAGCGAAAATCAAGTTAAATTCAATATTTTATGATATTTTTGCCATGTTAGGGTTTTTATCATGTACATAAGCATGTAGAATCATATTAGGGTTAATTTTAATCTCATTTTCATTTCATATTTTTCAATTTTGCAAAATTTATTTTAGAAAACCCTGGTTTCAAGGCCATAGTCTTGTTATCAGGGGTATTTTGGTCATTTTGACCTAAATTTCGAAATTTCAATTTTTAATTCTCCAAAATTTCATGAATATCATCATATTGTATCATATTATGTTTGATTTATTTCATTTGATTTTCAAAATTCCAAAATTTACAAAAATTCTTTCATAAAACCCTGATTTCAAGGTCATCAGGGGTATTTTGGTCATTTTGACCCCAATTTCGATTTTTCAAGTTTATTTTCAAAATTTATTCATTATTTACCAATTTCAAAACTTTGATCGAGTTTGACTCGCAAAATTCGTTTCTCTCTCGCAAGAGAGGGGGGGAAATTTTGCGATGATAACAGGTTTGGCGACCGTGATGGGACCTGTCTTCGTCTGATCAATTATGTGCTTTGACTTAGCTCAATTATCAAAATCATGCTCTTTGAACTGTCAGCTTTTAATTTCTGATATCATGTGAACCTAGGAGCCTAGACTTGAACCCAGCTGACATGGATTGCATGTAGACTAGGCATGGTTTGATAGGACCATATTGAGGAGAATTATGCATGCTCACTTAGACTTAGGTCTGAAATACAACACTCCTCAATCTAGGACTTGTATGAAAACAATGTTTGCTTCTTCAAAAATTTTCAAAATTCTATCTCTTTAGGACTTAGAGCCCTCTGTTTGCCTGCATGTGATCATATTTCAAAAACCACCCCACCTATGTCTACCCGGTCTTCACGTTGCTGGGCTCTCTTCCAGAACCATAGTTCGGGACAGAGCCTCACAACTGGGCCACTTATTTGGGCTAACGCCCCCCTGCCACGTACCAAGGGCCATAGTCCAACGTATATCGGCAGGCGCTCAAGGATGTTGGGAAAACACAAGCCTAGACCCGGAGATGAGTTTTATGCCACGTACATCGAGCCTCGGCTCGAGTATATCGGCATAGCATGATTGGACACAGTTGATCTGAGCCTAGAGTCAGGATTAGGGTCCTAAAGCTCTTCCAAAATCAATGCATTTAGAGTTGGCTTCTTAGGGATTGCTGTATGTGCATAATTGTTTGTAATTGAATGTATGATATTCATTTTCGCCTTATTTTTTCAGTTTTTCCAAAATACCGAACAATTTTCCAAAATACCTCATTTTGCAGAGGCTTTGAAGAAAATGAAATCAAGAAGGGCAGTTGGCCCAGATGGTATACCTATCGAGGCTTGGAAATGCTTGGGAGAGAAAGGTTTAGAATGGTTGACAAATCTTTTTAACTTGATTTGGCGAACAAATAAGATGCCTAATGAGTGGAGGAAGAGTACTTTGGTGCCTTTATATAAGAATAAGGGTGATATACAAGATTGCACAAACTATCGTGGTATAAAACTCATGAGTCATACTATGAAACTTTGGGAGAGGGTGATTGAGTCTAGGTTGAGGAAGGTTGTCATGATATCGGAGAATCAATTTGGTTTTATGCCTGGAAGATCAACTATGGAAGCTATACATCTTCTTAGACAACTTATTGAAAGATATAGAGAGAGGAACAAAGATTTGCATATGGTTTTTATTGATTTAGAGAAGGCATACGATAGAGTACCTAGGGACGTTCTCTGGTGGACAATGATGAAGAAAGGTGTTTCTCTCAAGTACATTAGTATAATTAAAGATATGTATGAAGGAGTAGTAACCAATGTCCGCACTTGTGGAGGGGTGACAACCAATTTTCCGATAACGGTTGGGTTACATCAAGGATCTGCTTTAAGCCCTTTCCTATTTGCGATAGTGATGGATGAGCTTACGAGATCAATTCAAGAAAATGTACCGTGGTGTATGTTGTTTGCTGATGATATTGTTTTGATTGATGAGTCTAGAGCTGGGGTTAATGCTAAGTTAGAATTATGGAGACAGACATTGGAAGCTAGAGGTTTTAAGTTGAGTAAGAGTAAGACTGAATATATGGAATGTCGGTTTAGTAAGCAACGAAGTAGTGATGGGAGTGTAGTGAAGCTTGGTGAGCAAGATATACCGGTGAATGATTATTTCAAATATTTGGGATCCATCATTCAAAAGTATGGAGAAATTGATGGAGATGTAAATCATAGGATAAAGGTTGGGTGGATGAAATGGAAAAGTGCTACTGGAGTGCTGTGCGATTGTAGAATGCCATTGCGGTTGAAGGGAAAGTTTTATAGGACGACTATTAGACCCGCTTTACTATATGGTACGGAATGTTGGGCTGCCAAGAGACATCATATTCAAAAAATGAGTGTAGCTGAGATGCGGATGCTTAGATGGATGTGTGGAAATACAATAAAAGATAAGATTCGGAACGAAGAGATACGTAAGAAGGTAGGTGTTGCACCCATTGAAAATAAGATGCGAGAGAATCGTTTACGGTGGTTTGGACATATTCGGCGAAGGCCTAATGATGCTCCAGTTAGAAGGTTGGAGAAATGGGAAAATATATTAGTTAAAAGAGGTCGGGGTAGGCCTAGGAAGACTTGGATGGAGATGATAGGAAAGGATATGAATGCTTTGAACCTCACCGAGGACATGGCGTTGGATAGAAATGATTGGAGGAAAAGGATTCATGTGGAAGACCCAAAATGAATTTCTTTTTTGGTTCATATCGCTGACCCCAATTGTTTTGGGATGAAGGCGTAGTTGTTGTTGTATGAAATATCTCCTTTTTCTCAAAAACCCTGGGCAATTTTTCCAAATCATCCACCTTTTCTTTAAAACTCCAGGAGATTTTCCATTCTTTCGTTCCTCTGGACTTCGAATTTCCAGCTTTCATTTTATCCTGCCTGCAATTTTCAAATTTCTTGTATTTTTCCAAAGTCTAATTTCAGTCTTCTTATCTTTCAGTCCAATGGCATCCAATCAGCTCGATTCTGTTTTTCCTGAGGGTCACATCTCCTATGAGGTGCGACAAAGTCTTTTTGAGCATCGATCTCTTAGCACCGGACCCTTCTTTCCCCGGTGGTACTATGTCTGGTTCAAAAATTTCTCTCGTATGTTTCCGGACCACTTGAGCGATTGTGGGTTGGAATTGGCATCTGCAGTGGGAAAGTTGACAGTCAACGGCAATCTGATTCATGCACTGGCAGAGCGGTGGAATCCGCGCACTTGCACATTCTGGTTCCCGTGGGGCGAGATGACACTACTGATGGATGAATTTTTAGAGATTATGGGACTGCCTGAGCCAGCCGGTCAGCCTGGAGATCCGTTAGAGCAGCAGTTTCTGATCAATGTCAAGGGTCTGGACCCCAAAGATGCCGTAGCTCGCATGACAGGGCGCAAGTCTTGGCCACTGATTGAAGAAAATGAGAATGAGTACGCGAGTCTGATCGAGATCTACCGACAGTATGGAGAATTCGCAGAAGTCAGCTCGTTGTCCAGGACAGCTCGAGAGAGAATTCAGCATGCGATGGTTTTGTGTACTGTGGGACTTGCTTTCTTTTCAGATGGACAGAATTATGTGGATGTCAGAATAGTTCAACTTTTGAGAAGATGGGAAGTCGACAGACCAGCCGTCTCTCGATAGCCATGACCGCGCTTGCTTTTCTATACAGAGGACTGACCCGCTTCACACTTGGAGAGTCCATCTTAGTCGAGGGATGTACTTATGCTGTTCAATCTTGGTTCCTTCAGCATGTACCGACCAGAGCTAGTTCATTCAGATACAACGGCAAGGAGCTCCTTCCAGTTGCGCGGTACCGATTCCTGATCGACTATCTGCAGGAAGAAGAAGTGGTGTGGGACTATTTTGATCGAGAATTATCGCCTCCCAGATACACCTATGCATATGGCAAGAGATTCAAGTTGCTTGGTCCATTCTTCTGTGCTTACTATCATCCGGAGCGGTGTGTTCGACAGTTTTCTCAGAGACAAAAGCACATAGAGATGCGGCTGCTATCAGGAGTCGTGCCAGAGTTCGACCTTACATCAGCACAGTGGTCCGGAGCATACCATTCTGCCAGATATGGCTGGGACTCTTTTGTTACTCTTCCGCTTTTTCCCGGTCCTCGTGTCTCTGCTAGTTATAAAGAGTGGTGGCAAATTGTCTGTCCGCCCCCTCTTTCTCAAGTTTATTATTGATGCAATCATATTTTCTTTCAATAAATAAAAATCTTGCAAATTCTTCAATTCTTGGTTTGACGACCTCGCCTAGGTAACAAGGCTTAATTTTCAGTTGTTTATTTTCTTTGCAAAGGAATGACAACGCAATTGTCGTAATTCCAGCGACGACTCAATCCCTAGTAATGGGATATTCTTTCAATTGTCTACCAAAATTCTCAGCAAATATCTTTCTTCCAGTCAAAAGCTATTTCGAAAGCTTAACCCTCAATTTTCCTTGCAGAGAGCATTCGTGACATTCAATGGTTCAGACAAGGTCAGGGAAGAAAACTGCATCAGTTGAAGGCATCGCATATTCAACAGCTTCGGACGAAGAAATGGATTCCCCGTGCTCAGGCAAAAATCAGGGGCAACAGGTTGAGGATGACATTGATCCTCAAATGTATGCCATGTTTAAGAAGATGATGACTAAGATGCTGGCAGAACAAGCAGAAGTCAGTAGAGAAAGCACAGGTGAAGCAAAAGACAAAAGGCCGGGCAGTCAAGAAAGCCTTAAAGATATCCAAGAAGCCCGCCCAGCATGTTGATGCAACTGATGAAGAGGAATCAGCGGAGGATTCAGATGAAGAGTTTGAGACCCATCAGGCATTCCGCAAGTCTACCCAGGGGCAGGGGTCAACCCACAAATTCAAAGAGCAGTCTGTCAATGACTCTGACCAGCCGCAGTTCAAAGATGTGGTCAGAATGCTTCGAGACCTGTAGGCCCGCGACAAGGGATAGAAAGTCTTCACCAGCGAAGACTTCTATGATGGTTTGGATGGGGACGACAATCTCGAGAATCTCCCCAGAAAGTTTATCAAATTCGATGGTTCTGGCGATCCTAAAGCTCATCTCGCCATGTTCTTCGCTGAATGCTCCAGATTCAAGCTAGACAACCGTGCACTTTTCCTATGTTTCCCTCGCAGTCTGGAGGGAACCGCAGCTAAATGGTACTCGGAGCATGTAAATCCAATTGAGTTGAAAGAATTTGACAAAGTGGTAAACATGTTCATTGAGCGATTTCTCTTCAATGCTGAGGCACTTCCCACCCTCAGCCATCTTTGCAGCCTTAAACAGAGAGAAAATGAGAAGGCCAGAGATTTTATCCACCGATGGAGGTCAGCTTGCAACAAGATGAGGGACCCCATATCAGAGGGACATGCTTTGTCCCTAATTCTGAGTAACTTCTCACAGCCTCTGAGAGGCCTCATCTCTACTGCACCATCAAGGACATTCATTGAACTGACAGAGCGAGCCGAATGGCTCGAGTTGAGCGTGGAAAATGGTTTCTACGAAGGCTTCACTTTCACCAAGAACAACGGCCAGAATGAGCAGAAGAAGAAGACTCACTTCACTCATTCTGTCAGAAATAATAATTGGAACCACTGTAAGGGGCAGAACAAAGATTTCTGTTATGGGGCAGGAAGTTCCAACAAGAACGATCAGAAAGGCAAGTCAGTGCCTCAATACAATAAGCCACTTCAATTAGAACAGGGACCGAAGCCCCGAGAAAAAGTAAAGCATGAAGGGTGGAGTTATGACAGGAAATTCACTCCACTAGACCAATCCCTCGAGACTGTGCTCGAGTATATGTTGACCAAGGAGATGGTCAAACTGCCTAGGCTGGCCGATCCCCCTGTTCCCATGGGAAAATTCAAAGATCAGTTCTGTAAATTTCACAGAACAGTGGGACATAATACTGAGAACTGCTTCGTTCTCAAGAATATTGTTCAGGATCTCATCGATAAGAATCTTCTGGTAGAGGGTGTCGAAGATGAAAATATGGATATTCTGAAGAAACCCTTTCCCCATCATTCTACAGCGGTCATTTCTGAACAGCCTTTTCAGCCACAGGAGCATATCAGGCCATGCTCTAAAAAGGATATACAAGTCCAACATCAGGTCCTTGTGCTGCAGCAGGCTCAGTCCAAAGCTCAGAAGATGGACCTCATTGCAGCCTTTGGAAAAATGAAAGTATCTGACAAATCCGCTGGGGTATCTCCTGAGGTGGCTAAAAGAATGCCATGGTTCCCCAAACACTTTATTAAGCCCGCCCCGGAGAAAAGTGAGACATCCACACCACAGCCGATAACTGCATTATCCAATGTCTCAATTTTGGACTTAGCTCAAGCCTCCACCAAACACCAGCAGGTGTTGAATGATCTGTTGCGGAAAATCAAAGTGAAACCGAGCATAACTCCTGAAGACATGGCCCAGATAGTCAATCAGGCCATGACAAATGCTCCAATCACTTTCTCAGATGAAGATCTTTCTAAGCCGCATGTGTTTCACAACAACGCTTTGTATGTTGTGATTCGAGCCAGAGGAATGATTGTTCCTCATGTGCTGATAGATGGAGGCAGCAGCCTCAATATATGCCCAGAAATGATAGACAAAGCTTTGGGCATCAGAGAAGAGGAATATATCCCGGACCCGATCACCATCTACGGGTTTGATAATCATGGCCAGACAGCTAAAGGGAAAATTTTCTTGGAAATTTTCATTGACTACTCGGTCCACTCTGTCCTCTTTCATGTGGTCAATGTACCCCCAACGTATAATCTGTTGTTACGACCGTGGATTCACAACACGAACGCGGTGCCGTCTACTTTGCATCAGTGTGTCAAGTGGTCAAAAGGTGGAATGATCACAACAGTCTTGGGCGAGGATCCGGAGAAGAGGCTTGCACAACCTATGGTTCCTAGGCCCACTTTCACTACTGATATCCCTAGCATTAGGGGCATTGATGAGGTCAGCTTTGAAGAAAATTCGGGAATACTGCGGACGGCTGAACAGCCAGCACATACAGTGGCCATGAATCGATGGAGAGGCCCACAGTTTTTCAAGATTGGAGGACCAGTTGACTATAGTACATTCAAAGATCATCCACTGTTCTCCCAATTTATGAAGGCCAAAAAGGGATTTGATCTGTTAGTAAAGCATGGTTATCAGCCTTTTCAAGGCCTGGGAAAAAATGGGAATGGTCGTCTCGAGCCAGTAATTCCTCAGCACTATCCTCAGAGGGCCGGATTGGGCTTTAGTGGCAGAAGATCTCAGAAGGGCACTATCTTTATCAAAGGGACGCACTAAGGGCATCTGCTTGTCTTTCATTTCTATTCTTTTGTTTTCACATTTAGGATGATATCCCATTTCATTTCAATCATTGTCCTCAATTCAATCTTTCAATAAAGTTGCAAATTTCCTTTGTCTATCTGGATGCCATTTGTCTCTTTACTTCTCATTATCAAATCTTTGAAAATTTGCCATTATTCTTCTCTTTTATCTTTCAAATTATTTTCTTAACAAAAGTAATTTGTTTTATGATAGGAGATTTTCCTGAATCGATTTATTCTCCAATTTTCAGAATGTCTTCCCAATCTATCAAGAAGCTCGTTCTTAATCCAGAGGCCTTTTCAAAGCCAACAGTGATTCATCAGGTTAAAATAAGAGCAGAATGTAGTCAGATTACAAAGCAGTCAGAAGAACCTGCAGAATTTGATTCAGCTCTTCAAGAATTACCAGAATTTACAGCAATTCAGAAACAAGATGAGCCATCATCCTTAGTTCAGGATCCGACTGAGGATATCAATATTGGATCAGAAGACGATCCTGAAATTCTCAAGATTGGCAGCAGTTTGACCCCGTAAGAGAAAGAAAGGCTCACCCGTTTTCTCAAGCAACATGAAGAAGTGTTCGCGTGGACGTATGAGGACATGCCAGGTCTAGATACCAAATTGGTTGAGCATCGTCTCATCCTAAAACCAAATGTCAAGCCGGTTAAGCAGAAACTGAGAAAGATGGATCCTCGAGTGGAACAACAAGTTAAGGAAGGTCTAGAAGACCTACTCAAAGTAGGGTTCATTCGAACCATTGACTATCCAGATTGGCTAGCAAATATTGTTGTTGTTCCCAAGAAAAATGGTAAAGTTCGAATTTGCATCGACTTCAGAGATCTCAATAAAGCGACTCCTAAGGATGATTATCCACTTCCTAATATTGATCTTTTGATTGATAGCACAGCAGGTCACGCTATGTTCTCTTTTATGGATGGATATTCCGGATATAATCAGATCAAGTTGGCCGCTCGCGATCAGTCCAAGACATCTTTCACTACTCCTTGGGGTACTTTTTGTTATACAGTCATGCCATTTGGGCTTAAGAATGCTGGAGCCACTTATCAGCGTGCTATGGCCATCATTTTCCATGATCAGATGCACAAAATCATGGATGCCTATGTCGATGATATTTTGGTAAATTCCAAATAAGAGGAAGATCACATCGAAACTCTCAATTAAGTTTTCAAGCGGCTCATTCTTTACAAGCTAAGACTCAATCCACAAAAATGTGTTTTTGGAGTCGAATCTGGCAAATTGTTAGGCTTTCTAGTCAGCCAAAAGGGGATAGAAGTTGATCCCGCTAAGGCCAAATCTATCATTGACATGTCTCCTCCGACTAATTTGAAAGAATTGCGTAGCCTTCAGGGACGTATGCAATCAATTCGGCGATTCATATCCAATTTGGCCATGAGATGTGAGCCTTTCAATCATTTGCTCAGAAAAGGAGTGAAATTTGAATGGGGACCAGAGTGTCAGCAATCGTTCGAACGCATTAAGAAATATTTGCTCAATCCTCCTGTGTTAAAGCCGCCAGAATTAGGGAAACCCCTACTGTTATACATTTCAGTTAATCAAGTGGCTTGTGGCGGATTCTTGGCGCAATACGAAGAAGGCAGTCTGATAGAGCATGCCATTTACTATGTGAGCAAAACCTTCATTGATTATGAGAAGAAATACTCTCAGATAGAGAAGACATGTCTAGCTCTGGTTTGGATGTGTCAGAAATTGAGACACTATCAGTTGACATCTGAAGTCAAGATCCTATCCAAATTAAATCCTCTCAAGTATATTCTAGAGCAACCCTTCCTCAGTGGACGGATTGCCAAATGGCAGGTTTTATTGATGCAATACGATTTGGAATATGTCTCTCAGCAATCTATCAAGGGCCAAGCAATTGCAGATCAATTAGCAGATTTTTCTTTAGCAGAGGATGTTAAAGTCGAGGATGATTTCCCCGATGAGCGGATCTGCAATATTCAACAATCCCCAATTTGGAATTTATTCTTTGACGGTTCCAAGAATATGGCAGGCATAGGAATCGGGATTCTGTTGATCACACCTGAGAAGGAGATGATCCCCTTTTCTCTCAAATTAGATTTTCAGTGCACTCATAATATGGCCGAGTATGAAGCTTTGATACAAGGTCTGAAAATTCTACAAGACTTCAATGTCAAAAGAGTGCATGCTTATGGCGACTCTTTGCTCATCGTCAATCAAGTCTTAGCTGAATGGCAAGTGAAGGATCAGAAGTTACTTCCTTATCAGAAGATCGTCTCAGCACTTGTTAGCAATTTCGAAGAATTCCAACTTTTCCATGTCAAGAGAGACTTCAATCAAATTGCAGACAGTTTAGCCAATCTGGGATCCATCATGTCTTTTAGGAACGAAGAATCTTGTCGCTCCTTTGAAATTGGCAGACTTGATCAACCTGCTTTCGTCCCAGTAGAGCAGGTAAACCAAGCTGAGCAAAAGAAGAAGCCCTGGTATCATGACATCAAGAATTTCATTGAAACTGGCGAATTTCCTCCAGAACTCTCAAAGAAAGAGCGGCGAGCAATTCAACGCATGTCTGCTCGATATTTTATTCTTGCTGACGTCCTTTATCGTCGTGGATTCAGCTCTGAATATTTCAGATGTTTGGACGAAGAAGAAGCCAAAGAAGTTGTGCAAGAAGCACATGAAGGTATCTGCGGTGGTCATGTTGGCTACCAAACTCTTGTCAAACAAATCATCCGAGCAGGCTATTACTGGAGAACTATGCAACAAGATTGTTATCGTTTTGTGAAGAAGTGCGTTAAATGCCAGATGCATGCACCTTCCATTCATGCGCCAGCGACATATTTGCAATCTGTCGTCTCGCCATGGCCATTTTCTATGTGAGCTTTTGATGTTGTTGGCCCCATTACTCCTTCTGCTTTAAATGGCCATAAATATTTTCTTGCTGCAATAGAATATTTTACTAAATGGGTAGAAGCAGTCACTCTACGCACAGTAGAAGGTCGACATATGGTCTCATTCATCCATAAGAATATCCTATGTCGTTTCGGCATACCACATGATATTGTGTCAGATAATGGCAGTCATTTCAAGAATGAGAGAATGAGGACTTTTTGTTTGAAGTTCAAAATTCATCATAATTTCTCCGCTCCTTATTATCCTCAAGGAAATGGCCAAGCAGAGGCCACCAATAAGATTTTGATTCGAATCCTGGAGCGAACTTTGGAAACAGGTCGTGACTGGCATGAGAAGATTCATGATGCATTGTGGGCGTATCGAACCACCATTCGAACTCCAACTAATGCTACTCCGTCAGAACTTGTCTACGGAACCGAAGTAGTATTGCCTCTACATGTTCAGAAACCTGCTCTGAAATTTGCATCACTTCTCGAATTACCTCTTGATCAGTATCAGCAACAGCGGCTAGTACAACTTGATTTGCTAGATGAAAGAAGACTCAGAGCAGCAGAGTACGCTCAATCATATCGTCAGAGGATAGCCAGACAATATGCAAAATCAGTCATTGAAAGAAAATTTTGAGTCAATGATCTAGTGCTCAGATCAACGGCTTATCTCAAGCCCCGCCCAGGTGGCAAGTGGTCACCAAATTGGGAAGGTCCCTATGTTGTCAAAGAGGCATTACCTCGTAATTCATATCGGCTCATAAATGCCGACGGAGTGGAATTACCAGATCCCATCAATGCTCGGCATTTGAAAAAATTCTATACTTAAACCATGTCTTATTCTTTGTAATTCCTCCAAATTTTGTTCAATAATGGTTAAATTCTCCTTTCCCAGTTATACTGGGGCATTTTTTTAAAATTTTGTTTTTATCTACAAATATTCTGTATGCAGGCAGGATAAACAAATCTCTCATTTTGCACGCATGTGCATTCATTTATATCATTTTCATATTTGCATACATCTGCATTCATTGGCATGCATTTCCATCAAGTTCGCTACCCATTCAGGATAAGGGATAATCCTGAGACCCCGACAATCATTCTCGTTACAATTCCCAAATACTTTAAGAGCATAGGTCTCTTTTAAAAATTCAAATTTTAAATTAAAAACAAGGTATATTTTCAAAACTCAGTGCTTGAACTGGTACAATTTTGAAATCCAGTGCTCAAACTGGTACACTTCCAAAATCCAGTGCTCGAACTGATATTTTTAAAATCCAATGTCTATGTTGACATATTTTCAAAACCCGGTATTCATGCTGGTGTTCTTTCAAGATTGAGCACTTGTGTTAGTGTCTCACTGGTGGGTCGTATCAGTCAACCTCTCGGGTTCAGTCTTTGTGCTGATCATTCATCAAAGTTCAAATTCCAATTACCAATTCGGCCCTCAAGCCACCCAATTTCCAAATTTCCAATTTCGACCTCCGGGCCAACCAATTTTCAAATTCGATCTTCGGGTCACTCAATTTCCAATTTCGATCTTCGGGCCAAGCAATTTCCAAAATTTCCAATTTCGACCTTCGGGTCAATCAATTTCCCAATTTCCAATTTCCAATTTCCAATTTTTAAATTCCAAATTTCCAATTTCGACTTTTGGGTCAACCAATTTTGACCTTCGAGTCAATCAATTTCCAGTTTCCAAATATCAATTTCCAAATTTCCAATTTCAAATTTCAAATTCCAAATTTCAAAATTTCAAATTTTCCAAATTCCAATTTCATACCAATTCCAATCATTTCCTCTTGCGAGAGACCCTTTGTACAGGGAGAGTTCAAGGGAGCTCATTCTTTTCGCATGCTATCCTTTGTTCACCTAGCCCCTTTTCAGGGAGAGTTTGAAGGGACTCGTGTCTATGTGAACCGTTTGCAAAACAAATTTCCAATTTCATACAAGGAACCCTTAATTCAGGGAGAGCTTCGACGGAAGCTCGCTTTTCTTGTGACCGCAATTTCAAACTAGGCCATTTCATCATGAAGGACCCTCTTCTCAGGGAGAGTGTGATGGACTCGTTCCTTCATGACCAATTCACCGACCTCATCATTACCGGCCCCCTTTCCATAAGAGAAGCCTAATGTTAGGAAGTTTTGACGAAAGCTTAATTTCTCTTCGAAAGTTCGTTTTGCAAACACCTCCTCTTCAGGGAAGAGAGGAGTAATTCCTATTTCCAATTTCTGAATCTTCTCCTTTGGGGAAAGGAGAAGAAATTTTTTGTCATGGGTACGTTGCGTTGTGCTTCAGATGCTTGCTCTCACCAAGGATTTCAAGAACATTTTGCCAATTTGTCATTAAATATTTGTTGATTTCAAAATTTTTATTGTACAAAAACATTACTTCAGAATACCTTCAGTATTACTTTCGAAAGGACAAAGCTTTCGCGAAGAAGGATTCAAAATTCAAAATTTTTCTATTGGCTAACCAAAAGGATGAAGAATAAATCCCCGATATGGCCAGCAAAGGAAATTCAATATTGTTGCAAAGCCATAAGTGATCGGTATTGATCGCAGTCAATGGCACATTTTTAAAGATCATTCTTGGAAAATAAAGCAGTCGAAATATCCTGGGTGATACAGAAAAATCCATTCAATCCCTATATCTCCTCAATCACCTAAAGCTGTAATTAAATATCTGCAAAAGGGATCTCTCAACTGTCATCATGATGAAGGCGAATTAGGCGAGTAGACCCCCGGGGCCAAAGAAGATTCAAATCATCTCCAAGATGACGAAGTTTGTGACGGATCCTTCCAGGGAAAGTTCAGAGCACCGTCAAGATGAAGGCGACTGCGATGGGCCTCCCGACAAACCCTAAAGGATATTTAATTTCTGCTATCATCAAGAGATTTCCAACCAAAGAGCCAATAACCGTCAATATAATCCCTGAGAGAAAAGAAGGATCGGAGCATCTCTGAGATGAAGGAGTTTGTGACGTACCCTTCTAAAAAGAAAAGAGAGAGAAAAAAGTCAGGACATCTCCAAAATGAAGGATGATGTAATAAAATCCCAAAAGCCTAAGAGAGCTCTAATTCTGTCAAAAAAAAAAAAAAGCGGGCAGAAAGATCATCATGAGAAAAGAATCCCAGGATATCAGACTGCCGAATCTGTCAAGAATCTTCTTTAAAATTTGTGAAATTCTATTATCAATATTCCTTCACCAATTGCTTTCACAATATCAAGAATACTCTCTTTTCTATTCATATCAAGGAAATTGATAGCCTCCTTGAAAGAAAGTCGATTGCAAGAAATTTGAATTCGAATATGGATTCTACGAAGTTACGCCCAGTCAGAGGTAATACTTCAGGTAGAAAAGAGGGAACATTTTCAAAACAATGTGCATCATTTTAAATTATTTTGAATCAACAATAATTTTTAATATTTTGACAATATTTTCTAGCTATCCTGGCGTGAAGCGAGAGCTTGAGGTTCATTTTTGGCGCATCCTGACATCAGTTGTTATCCCTTTTAAGGACTTGATAACGGGAGTTTTCAAGATTCCTTCCCTTCTGTTGGTATAATCTGAGCGCCTGGGCTCTCAGATTCGCACACTTCCCTGTGTCCCCACTGTCCCACCATAGACAGTCTACTTTCGGCTTGAGGTTAAGCCACCAATCATTTTCTCGCAAAAGGTCACCAATTTCCAAAGTTATTTAGTCTCAGCAATGAGGCGCCCAAAATCAAACCCCTTTTCAAGCTTTAGGGACCCCTATTTCATCCTTTTGCAAAACCCCTATCGGATTCATTGTGCGGAAATCCGAAGGTTCCATCATGGTTTCTTCCTTCGAGGAATCCATTTCATTTTCCGCCCAATCAGGATAAGGGTATAAACCTGAGCCTCATTCAAAGAGGTATTTCATTTTCCGCCCAATCAGGATAAGGGTATAAACCTGAGCCTCATTCAAAGAGGTATTTCATTTTCCACCCAATCAGGATAAGGGTACAAACCTGAGCCTCCTTTGATGAGGTATTTCATTTTCCGCCCAATCAGGATAAGGGTACAAACCTGAGCCTCCTTTGATGAGGTATTTCATTTTCCTCCCAATTAGGATAAGGGTACAAACCTGAGCCTCCTTTGATGAGGTATTTCATTCCCCGGTTAGGTTAAGGGTCAAACCTGAGCTTCGTTTCTACACGAGGAATTTTCCATCCCATCTAGGTTAAGGGCAAAACCTGAATCTCACTTCTTTTGAGGTAAAAATTTTCTTCTTTATTCTCCATTTCATATCTACCATTTTCATCAGGGCTAATATTTTCATATCCAGTCAGATCCTTCTAACTGGGGCATTTTTATAGCCCAAATTTGGTGTGTTTTCTTTGCCACTAAGCTCGTCTTCAAGCCGGCTTAGTAGCAAAAAGGGGCATCTGTAAACACCCCAAATTTTCCACATCCATTTTCAAATAACCCTCCTCGTGCAGTGCCAACCCTGTTAGGTCAGTGTAGGAGTCAAACCCTGAGTCAGTTTCAGAAAATTACCACTTTACCCATTTTTATTAGGAAAATTACCATTTTACCCCTAGGTCATCTTAGACCCCAGTCAGTCAGAGTCAACCAAGTTCACTGGTCAGTTCAGAACAGTTACAATATCAGTCATTTCAAGCTCATCCGAGCTCACAATGAGCAAACCATTTTCATTTCTGACAATTCCTGCCAAAATGGGATCATTTCTTTAGAAATGAGCTCATTTCTTGCTCAAATCCAAGCCAATTGTCTCTGAGTCACTCATTTATAGTCATTCATGTTTCCCTGAGTCTAGCCTGAGCTCACCAGGAGTTCAATCGCTCCAGTTTCAGTTCAAAACCATTTCTAAGTGTCCAAGAGCCCATTTTAGTCCATTTTAGCTCTTTTAGCTGAAATTGAGCCGAGTTCAGTCAATTGAGCTAATATTCGAGCTTCGATTTTAGTTCATGTCAGTATTACTGACCTTTATTCTAGTTCAAATTCGTAATTCAATTCACTCCAGTGACCATTCTGTACCATTTCTCTAAAAATGGCACCTTTTCTTGAAAATTCAGTCGGAAAGGCAGTTGAGTCAGTATCATTGTCAGCTCATTGGAGTTCCGAAACTCTAAAACCCAGCTTAATCTAGCTCATCTCAGTTCAATCCAGCTTGAACCCTAATTTTCAGTGTCACTCTAGCCCGGCAGAGCTCGAAAACCATTTCTTCAACCATTTTGCAAATTTTATCAATTTTAATGCTTTTTGAACTGGTACAGCTGCCAATCAGGGTTTAAAATCCAAAATTCTTCATTCAGGGTTAGCATTTCGCATAGCATTTCATGTCATCTCTCATCATTTCATATCATTTCTTAGCATTTCATAACATTTCATCACATTTCATTTCATTTTCGAAGTCCAGAACTCCAGTTTTATAAATTTTAATCCAGATTGAGTTTCAAAAACTTTCAAAAATTAACTTCAAAACCTCGGGTTTCCAAAATTGACATTTTTACCCCCGAAAGTCTAAATTTGGAAATATTTTCTCAAGAAAAAAATATCTGGATTTCTTCCAAAATCAAATTTTCATATTCTATACTGAATTTGCTTCGCAACGAGCTATTAAACTTCAAAATCCGAGCTCGTTTCAAAAACTGCCAAAAATAGCTCGTTTCGTTTTGAAAATATTTTCTCGAGAAAAACAATCTGGATTTCTTTCAAAATTACATTTTTAAATTCTACATTGGATTTGCTTCGCAACGGGGTATTGAACTTCAAAATCCGAGCTCATTTCAAAAACTGCCAAAAATAGCCTGTTTCGTTTGGAAACTTTCTGAAAAGACTATTTTACCCCTCTAATCGTCAAAATGAATTTCAAAATCAAAATTTGGACCCGCTCTGAGATGTCCCATCCATTTGCATTCTCTTGTTTTAATTTATAAGAAAAGAAAAAAAAAATTATCTTTTTCTTTATTTTTTTTGTTGTTTGTTTTATTTTATTTTATTTATTTATTTATTTTTATTATGTTATTCTTCCTAAGGTGGGACCCACAAGGTGGTCACCCAAACCTCCAGCCCCACTTTCCATTTTTTTCCTTCCTCTCTTCCTTTCCCTTTTCCTTTTTTTCCTCCTTTTCTTTCTTTCTTTTCTTCCTTTCTTCTTTCTTTTTCCCTTCTTTCTTTCTTTTCTCCTTTCTTTCCTCTCCCTCCACTCACGTATGGGATTTTCCAGCCTTCCTTCCTCTCTTCCTTTCCCTCTCTTTTCTTGCTTTTCTTTCCTTTTCTTTCTCCCTTCTCTCTTTCCTTCTTTTCTTCCCTTTCTTTCCTTCTTCCTTTCCTTCTTCCCTTCCTTCCTTCTTTTTCCCCAAGCTCCAGCCTATTCACGTCTACTACATTCATTCACGCTCAGCCTTTTAGCTCCATCATCTCCCATTAAAATGAAAAACTTAGGTCTTTGGTTGATTTTTCTCTAAGTTATAACAAGAGAAGGACATACGGCTGCCAGTTTTTTTTCCCTTTCTCTCACATTCACGCCTTTCACCTTGGCTATCCCATTCAGCCCCTTGAACTCTCTCCCTCACGTATCAATCCCTCTCCCTCTCTTTGTTACCTCCCAGTATTCCTTTCTTCAACCACAACACTTCCAGCCATTACCAACCTTCCCACGGTAGATTCATCTTCAGCCCTTGGTTGCAGCCACCAGCCCCTACAACGGCCACCAGCTGCAGCCCCTCCTTAGGTGTATGGTTCCAGCCACCTCCTTGGACTCCCAACCATCTTCAAGCACCTGCAGCTCCCCCTTGCTCGGCAACAACATCAATCCTTTCACCACCTTCAACGTTGCTTCATCTTCTTCAACTAATCCAGCCACTTCAGTGCCACCATCACCTTCAACTCCTTTCACCAGTGCAGCCACCGTTGCAGCCTTGGTGAAGACTTTTCTTGGTGCAACTTCAGCAAACACCTCCTTCAACCAATCTCTACATCACCTACCTTCAACCTTGGCAACACTGCAACTTCAACTTGCAACCAACAGTTGATCCTAACCTCCCTCAAGGTAAAGTGTTGCTTTACCTTTTGCCTTTATTATTATTATTTTTTTTTTAGATATTTATTACATGGTTTATCTAAACTCTCTAAACTCAACGTGAGACCATACCAAATCTGGTTTCACATTGTTGAGAACTCTCATCCACAGCCATGAATGGTAAAAAAATATATGTATATAAAAATAGATAAATACAAAACGTGTACTTTATGTGTAGGCTAAAAAAAATGAAAAGATCCGTCCACTCAATGGATCGAATCTCTCATTTTGGAGAGCCAATATTAAATTGATCATATCCTCCTAGATTTAGGTTTTAGTTTTATGATTCATGTCATCTTATGTTTAAATGCATTTAGATTAATTCATTTTGTTAATTATTTCGTTTTATATATGAACCATGCTTAGTTCAAAATCTGTAAAATTTTAGTTTTAGACAAAGTCCATGCATCATTTTATATAAGTTTCTGCATTTAAAAATTCTTGTAAATTTTAGAGTAACTAGGTTTACATGTCTTTGTTTTACTATCGAAAATTTGATTCAATCCGGGTTGTGGAACCTATCTAAACCGATCAAACCCTAAATCGGGTTTTTTGTCTCTCAGAATTTCCAGTTTACACTTTAGCCGACAAGAACCTCCGACATTACCCTTGTGGAAGATCCGGATCATCATCCAAAAATCATAGTGGATTCATAATTGAATCTACTAGTGATCTGAAAATTTTTATGTTTTTCCAAGCAGTTTTGCCCTCTTAAAAAAATCGGATTTCCCAGGCCCCTGGGAAAATATCAATTTTCCTTTGTCAGGGTACAGACAGACCTTAATGCATCAAGTCCGCCAAATATGTAACCCGTCTGCAAAAACTTTCAACATGAAAGTTGTTCCTAACATAATTTTATATCATTTCCCAAAATTTAGGAATTTTTGGATCTGTTTCATTGTTTTTCCCGGATTTTCTATTTCTGTCTAACAGATTCCAATGTCCAGAAATTCCAGAGATTTAGGTCTCTGATAACATTGTGGCCTTTTTCAAACCGTAACCCTAATCCTAATGGTGTCAAAAGATAAAATCTTCCTCTGTTTGTCAGGGACATTTTCCCACAATTTAAGCCATTTTCCCATCTGTCTGCCATGTTTCGCACATTTTCTACCAAAACCTGTCTGTTTCCTTCATTTACTAGAGTCGCCGGATTCCGATCCGACTTGCCGGAGTGGTACAGCTACGACCATAGGTCAAAACCAGAAAGTGTAAAAGGAAAAAATCCTTTACCTACTGTCCTCTGTCACCCCATAAAATTTGGGAAATTTTTATGGAAGATTGATATCCTAAATCCCCTTTAGAATCAATATTTTAGGCAAAAATCATAAAATTTAGAGTTTTTATTTGAATTTCCATATTTAAAAATACAAAAAAAATAGATTTTCGAGATCCATTATGTTTCTAGGGTTATTTTAGTTGTCCATGCCAAATTTGGTTTAATTCCAAGTTCATTTGCTCCATGTGTTAGTTTATCTTTAAATTCAGAAGCGAAAATCAAGTTAAATTCAATATTTTATGATATTTTCGCCATGTTAGGGTTTTTATCATGTACATAAGCATGTAGAATCATATTAGGGTTAATTTTAATCTCATTTGCATTTCATATTTTTCAATTTTGCAAAATTTATTTCAGAAAACCCTGGTTTCAAGGCCATAGTCTTGTTATCAGGGGTATTTTGGTCATTTTGACCTAAATTTCGAAATTTCAATTTTTAATTCTCCAAAATTTCATGCATATCATCATATTTTATCATATTATGTTTGATTTATTTTATTTGATTTTCAAAATTCCAAAATTTACAAAAATTCTTTCATAAAACCCTGATTTCAAGGTCATCAGGGGTATTTTAGTCATTTTGACCCCAATTTCGAATTTTCAAGTTTATTTTCAAAATTTATTCATTATTTATCATGTTTATATCAAAGGGGGTATGATTCTAGGTTTATATCTGAATAATATCCGATAATTTTCCATATTTTTGGATAAATTCAGAAAAACCTACATTTTTGTGCTAACCTTGTTTTCGAGTTTTGCAGGAATATTCAAGAAGAAGACTTAGCCATTTTATTTCTTTTATTTCAATTCAATGTAAAAATCAATGTAATATTTGGAATAAGAGTTACATTTCTGCTTAGAATAGGGCTGCATTGCATATAGTTTAATTTATGCAAATTTTAATATGTGATGTATGATTCATGCACATTATTTCAAATTCAATATGGTTTACACGAATGGCATGTGCACAAGCTTTTATGGAGTTTATAAACTCGGTGGGATTCGTATTTATGGCCATAGTCAGAATACGAAGAAAACCAAGATTTATGATCTTTATATCAGCCACATTCAGCCTACACTCTTAGGCTAACTTCAAAAATGCACTGCATTTCTTAAAGTTTCAAAAGGATTTCCCAATTCCTCAATGAAATTCCCTTTTCAAATTCATATTCATTCATTCATATCATTCAAATTGCATTATTTTCAAACTCATTTTCCAATTTCAATTTCAGAAAATTCAGTTTTCCCAAAAATTTCCAAGTTTCTCAGGATTGGATTTTCTCAGAATTCCAAATTTTCAAATGAGATTTCAAGGCATTTTCCAAGTTCAAATCAAGATTTTCCAATGTTAACATTCTCAAATTTCAAAAATCCCAAGCTTTCAGAAATCGATTTTCTCAAAGTTCTCATTTTCTTGAGAATCCATTTTCCATTTCAAAAGTCATTTTCCAATGAATTTCTTAGATTTTCTTAGGATTCTCAAATCCATTTTCTTAGAGAAAGAAAATTCCAAATCTCAAAAATCGATTTTCCAAAGTTCAAGTTTTCCTGAGAAATCATTTTCCAATGCAAATTTCTGATTTCCAATGAAATTCAATAATTTTCCCAGGAATTCCATTTTCAAGCATTTTCCAATCATTTTCCAATTGCATTTCAATTTTCCAAAGCAAATATCATATTTTCTCAAACTTGCATTTTTCAAAATTCCATAGCACAAGCCTGATTCTTTGTGCATTCTAGGAAAAATAGAACATAATTTAGATATTTGAGTCAAGTTAAAGCACATAATTGGTCCTTGGTTCAATTACCCCTGGTAAAGGCGCCAGGAACGGTTGAACCTCGTACCGACAGGCGGATCCCATTCCATGGAATTTTCCTGCAAATTTTCAAAACGGAGGCGAGTAATTTTTAAAACCAATTTCAAAACTTTGGTCGAGTTTGACTCGCAAAATTCGTTTCTCTCTCGCAAGAGAGGGGGAAAAATTTTGCGATGATAACAATAATAAAAGAGGTTTTCCCAATTCTGGCGGCTTCAGGATGGGAGGATTAAGAAGATACTTCTTGATTCGATCGAACGATTGCTGGCATTCTGGCCCCCATTCGAACTTAACTCCTTTTCTGAGTAAGTGGTTGAAGGGTTCGCATCTCATCGCCAAATTGGAAATGAATCGCCGGATTGACTGCATACGTCCTTGAAGGCTACGTAGTTCTTTGAGATTCTTCGGGGGTGGCATATCAATGATAGCCTTTGCTTTGGCGGGGTCGACTTCAATCCCCTTTTTGCTGACCAGAAACCCCAACAGTTTGCCTGATTCGACTCCAAAGACACATTTTTGCGGGTTAAGCCTTAACTTGTAAAGAATAAGTCTTTTAAAGACTTGATCAAGTGCTTCGAGGTGATCTTCTTCCTCTTTAGATTTCACGAGAATATCATCAACATACGCATCCATGATTTTGCGCATCTGATCGTGAAAGATGACAGCCATTGCCCGTTGATACGTTGCTCCAGCATTCTTGAGCCCAAAAGGCATAACCGTATAGCAGAAAGTGCCCCAAGGCGTAGTAAAGGAAGTTTTTGATTGGTCGCGGGCGGCCAACTTAATCTGATTGTAGCCGGAATATCCGTCCATGAAAGAGAACATGGCATGTCCTGCCGTGCTATCGACTAGAAGATCGATGCTTGGAAGTGTATAGTCATCCTTCGGAGTTGCCTTATTGAGGTCTCTGAAGTCTATGCAAATCCTTACTTTGCCGCTTTTCTTTGGGACAACGACGATATTGGCTAACCAATCTGGGTAGTCAATAGCTCGAATAAATCCTACTTTGAGCAGATCTTCAAGTCCTTCCTTGACTTGCTGTTCTATTCTGGGATCCATTTTTCTTAGCTTCTGCTTGACTGGCTTAGCATCCGGCTTTAAGACAAGACGGTGTTCGACTAATTTGGGGTCTAAGCCTGGCATGTCTTCATATGTCCATGCGAACACTTCTTCATGCCGCTTGAGAAAATCTGTAAGCCTTTTCTTTTCTTCTGGACTCAGACTGGTTCCGATCTGGAGAATTTTGGGATCTTCCTCTGAACCGATATTGACACCTTCAGTTGGATCTTGTACTAGAGGAGATGGTTTGTCCTGCTTCTGAACTGCTGCGAACTCCAGTAATTCCTGAAGAGACTGATCATATTCTGCACAATCATCAGACTGCTTTGCACTCTTGTCATTTTCGGTGCTTTCTTTGATTCTGTGAATTGCTGTCGACTTCTGAAGGGCCTTGGGATTGAGAACGAGCTTCTTGATTGTCCGAGAAATTCTGAAATTTTGGAGAAAAAAAATTTGGTTCAGGCAAATCGGCCTATAGTAAGACAAGCAATCATTTGAAGAGAACTATGCATAAAATGGCATTGAATTATAAAATGATGAGACAGACAGAAAGGGAGTAGATGGCATCCGGATAGATAAAGAAACTTGGAATTTTATTGATTGAATTGATCAGTGACATTGGTAAAATGAGACATTTATTTGGAAAAGAATAGAAAGAAAATGACAAATGGTCTTCATTGTGCTCCTTTGACAAAAACAGTCTCCCTTGATGAGCTTCCTCCGGAGAACCCTAGTCCTGCTCTGTGGGGACGATGTTTCTGGATCATTGGCTCGATGCGGCCATCTTCGTTCTTGCCGAGTCCTTTGAAGGGTTGATAGCCATGCTTCAGGAGTAAATCGAATCCCTTTCTTGACTTCCTGAATTGTGGAAACAAGGGATGATCCTTAATGGTGCTGTAGTCGATTCGACCTCCAACCTTGAAGAATTGAGGACCTTTCCATCGGGTTGTGGCTACTGTGTGCGGAGATAGTTCTGAGGATGCCTGGAGTATTTCTCGATTTTCTCCGTGACTGATCTCTTCACTTTCCCTGATGCTGAGAATATCTGCATTGAATGATGGCCGGGGAATCATGGGCCGCGGGAGCCTTTCTTCTGGGTCTTCTCCCAGTATTGTGGTAATCATTCCACCTTTTGACCACTTCACACATTGATGTAGGGTGGAAGGCACTGCATTAGCATTGTGAATCAACGTCCTTCCGAGCAGCAAGTTGTAGGTTGGTGGTACATTAACCACGTGAAAAAGCACTGAATGCACTGAATAGTTGATGAACACCTCCAGGAATATCTTGCCCTTGGCCGTTTGACCATGATTGTCAAACCCATAGATAGTGATGGGATCCAGAATATATTCTTCATCCTTGATCCCTAATGCCTTTGCGGTCATTTCAGGGCAAATATTGAGGCTACTACCTCCATTGACCAACACATGCGGTACTGTCATTCCTCTGACCCGAACGACAATGTAAAGAGCATTATTATGAAAGGAATGAGGCTTTGGAAGGTCCTCATCCGAAAAAGTGATTGGTGCATTGGTCATGGCAGAGTTCACAATCTGTGCCATGTCTTCTGGAGTGGTACTGGGCTTAACTTTGATTTTTCTGAGTAAATCATTCAGTACTTGTCGGTGCTTGCTAGAATTCTTGGCCAAGTCAAGGATGAAGACATTGGATAAAGCGGTCAGAGGCTTCTGACTTGAATTCTCTAGCCTAGGTCTAACGATTTGCTTGAAGAAGTCAGGAGTTCCTTTTGATTTGGGGGCTGACTTCATAGATGCTTCCGAAACTTTCATTTTGTCGAATGCTGAGATTAAGTCCATCTTCTTGGAATCTGGAGCTGCTTGTCGTAGCACTGTCACCTGATGCTGAACTTGGAGATCTTGCGTAGAACATGGCTTGATATGCTCATGCGGTAGAAAGGGTTGTGCAAACACTACTGCTGTGGTGTGTGAAGGGAAGGGGTGATTGAGAATGTCCATTTTCTCTTCTTCTTCTCCTTCCACTAGAAGATTTTTTTCAATGAGGTCTTGTATGATGTTTTTGAGAACAAAGCAGTTCTCAGTGTTGTGTCCCACTGTCCTGTGGAACTTGCAGAACTGATCTTTCCATTTTCCCATAGAGACAGGGGGATCGGCCAATCTGGGCAACTTAACCATTTCCTTTGATAGCATGTACTCGAGCACGTCCTCGAGTGATTGGTTAAGAGGAGTAAATTTTCTGTCGTAACTCCATCCTTCATGTCTAGTCTTCTCACGTAGTTTCGGCCCTTGATCCTGCTGAGGAGGCTTGCTGTATTGAGGGGCAGGCTTTGCTTTCTGATCTTTGTGGTTCAAACTGTCTGAGCTGTAGCAGTAATCTTTCTTCTGCCCTTTGTGCTGATTTCGGCCTTTGTTATTGTTGTTGGCAGAATAAGTGAAGTGAGCTTTCTTCTTTTGCTCACCATGGGAGTTGTTCTTAAAAAAGGTGAAGCCTTCATAGACTCCATTTTCCACACTCAGCTCGAGTCATTCGGCTCGTTCAGACAGCTCAATGAAGGTCCTGGACGGCGCTGTGGAGATTAATCCTCTTAACGGCTGCGAGAAATTGTTGAGGATTAAGGACAATGCATGCCTTTCCGAGATAGGATCTCTCATCTTATTACAGGCTGATCTCCATCTGTGAATGAAGTCCTGTGCTTTTTCATTCTCATTCTGCCTTAAATTGCAGAGATGACTTAGTGTAGGCAACGCTTCTGTGTTGAACAAGAAGCATTCAATAAAGAGATTCACAACTTTGTCGAACTCCTTGAGCTCGATGGGGTTGATATGCTCAGCATACCACTTGGCTGCAACTCCTTCCAAGCTGCGGGGGAAGCATAGAAACAATGCTCGGTTATCCCTCTTAAACCGAGAGCATTCAGCAAAGAAGGTGGCGAGATGAGCTTTTGGGTCGCCAGAACCATCGAATTTGATGAATTTTCGGGGGAGATTCTCCAGATCATCATCCCCTTCTAAGCCGTCATAAAAGTCCTCACTGGTGAAGACTTTCTTGCCCTTGTCGCGGGCTTTCAGATCTTTGACAACTCGGGCCATTTCTTTAAACTGCGCTTGCAAAGGCTCTTCTTTATCTCTGCTTTTTTATCTGCGGCTTTTACTTTGGCCACGCTTCTGAAATGCCGGAGGCACCTCATATTCTTCATCTGTGTTTTCAGTTGAATCTGATTCATCTGAAATCTCTTCTGGCTGGATTTGCTTCTTGGAAGCCTTCTTACCCCTGTGACCATGGAACTTTTCTCTGAATGGGTTCCTTTCTGAGCTGGTCTCGGGCTGCTCATTCATCATCTTATTCATCATTTTTCTGAACATGGCATACATTTGAGGGTCTATGCCGTCATCTTCTTGTTGCTGCTCTTGACTCTTCTCGGATCGAGGGGAACCCATTTCTTCTTCCGAGGCTGATGAGTACTGGGATGCCGTGGTTCTTTTGTCTGATCTTGTCTCAACCATCAAATGGTATGGATGCTCTCTGCAGGGCAAAGACCTGATTAGATTATGAAGGAATTAGCTTTTGGAAGAAATATTTACTGAAAATATGGTAGACAATTTGGAAAAGATGTCCCATTACTAGGGACTGAGTCGTCGTGGGAATCACGACAATTGTGTTGCCATTCCTTCTGCAAACGAAAATATGCCTTGTTACCTAGGCGAGTTCGTCAAACCACAATAGAAGGAAAGAAAATTTTATTAAAATGAGAAGAATAAGATTTTATTGATCTTGACAAAGAGGTGGGGGACAAACAATTTGCCACCATTTACGATAGTCGGCAGACACTCTAGGGCCTGGAAAGATTTTAAGAGAGACAAAGGAATCTCAGCCGTAGCGGGCAGAGTGATATGCCCCGGACCATTGTGCGGAAGTGAGATCAAACTCTGCCATAACTCCTGATAACAAGTGAGCTTCGACGTACTGCTGCCTTTGAGAGAACTGCCGAACACATCTCTCTGGTTGGTAATAAGTGCAGAAGAAAGGTCCCAGCAACTTGAACCGCTTGCCATAAGCGTAGGTATATCTGGGATGAGATATTTGCCGATCAAAATAGTCCCAAACAACGTCATCCTCTTGAATGTTGTTGATCATGGACCGGTACTGCGCCACTGGAAGGAGTTCTTGACCATTGTATCTGAAAGAGCTTGCTCGGGCTGGAACGTGTTGGAAAAACCAGGACTGAAGTGCGTAGATGCATCCTTCAACTAAAATGGATTCTCCAAGTGAGAATCGGGTCAGACCTCGATAGAGGAAGGCGAGCACTGCCATGGCTATAGAGAGGCGATTGGTTTGCCGACTTCCCCATCTTCTCATAAGCTGGATTATTCTGATGTCCATGTAGTTTTGTCCATCTGGGAAGAGGGATAATCCTACAGTGCATAGAACCATTGCATTCTGAATCCTTTTTTTGGTTGTTCTTGAAAGCGAGCTGACTTCGACGAAGGTCCCGTACTGGCGGTATAACTCAAGTAGGTCAACATATTCATTTCCTTCTAACTGGATTAGGGGCCAAGATCGGCGGCCTGTCATACGAGCTAAGGAGTCTCGGGGGTCCAAACCCTTGACATTGATAAGGAATTGATGCTCTAATGGGTCTCCTGGTTGACCGGCTGGTTCTGGTAACCCCATGATTTCTGAAAATTCATCCATTAAGACGGTTATTTCTCCCCATGGGAACCAGAAGGTACACGTCCGAGGATTCCATCGCTCCGCCATTGCATGGATTAGGTTGCCATTGATGGTCTGCTTTCCGACTGCTGATGCCAGCTCTAATCCGCACTCACTCAAATGGTCCGGGAACATTCGGGAAAAGCTCTTTAGCCAGGAATAATACCACCGGGGAATGAAAGTTCCGGTGCTGAGGGCTCGATGTTCAGGACGATCTTGTCGCACCTCGAAGGAGATGTGACCTTCAGGAAAGATAGGATCGACTTGACTGGATGCCATCAAACTGAAAACAGAGAAAGACTCAGAATGAGACTTAGGAAAATGTGAGAAATTTTGAAAAATTTTGCAGGCAGGATAAAAATGCAGCTAGAAATTCGAGATCCAGTAGAAAGGTAGAATGTAAAATCGCCTGGAGTTTTGGAAGAAATGGGATATTTGGAAGAATCATTCAGGGTTTGAGAAAAAGACCTTGTGGAAAATAAGGATATTTGGAATAAGACCTAATGAGTTAAAAAAAAAACCTTGGCAAATATAAAGAATGGAGAAAATCATACATACAATCACATCCTGCACAAACATTTATGCACATTCAGCATTCTCTAAAAGGCTGACTCTAGATGCATCATTTTGAAAACAGTTGTAGGACCTTAATCCTAACTCTAAGTTCAGATCATCTTTGTCCAATCCAGTTATGCCGATATACTCGAACCGAAATCCGAGGTACGTGGCATAGAATTTCAACTCCGGTTCTAAGGTAAGGTTTTCCAACATCCTTGAGCGCCTACCGATATACTTCGGACTGTGGCCCGCGGTACGTGGTAGGGGGGTGTTAACCCAAATAGTTGGCCCAGTTATGAGGCTCTGTCCCGAACTATGGTTCTGGAAGAGAGCCCAGCAACGTGAAGACCAGGTAATGATAGGTAATTGAGGTTTTGAAAAAATGATCACATGCAAGAAATAGAGGGCTCTAAATCCTAGAGAGATAGACTTTTGAAAATCTTTGAAGAAGCATACATTGTTTGCATTCAGATCCTAAATTGAGGAGGGTTGTATTTAGACCTAAGTCTATGTGAGCATGAAAATATCTCCTCAATCTGGTCCTACCAAACCATGCCTAAGCTATATACAATCAATGTCAGCTAGGTCAAAATCTAGGCTCCTAGGCTCACATGATATTGAAAGTAAAAGAGCTGACATTTTGTGAACATAACTAAGTTAATCATAATTTAGGTCAGACAAGGACAGGTCCCATCATGGTCGCCAAACTTGTTATCGTCGCGAAATTTTTCCCCGTCTTCCCTTCCTTGCGGAAGAGAGAAAGAGGAAACGCTTTCGCACTTCAAACTTGACCGGATTTTGGAAATGTTTTGAAATACTCGCCTCCGTTTTGAAAATTGCGGGAAAATCCTTGGGATGGGGCTCGACCTGTCGGTACGAGGTTCGACCGTTCCTGCCGCCTTTAACAGGGGTAATCGAATCAAGGACCAAAATCGTGCTTGACTTAGTTAAATTATCAAAGTTATGTTCTATCCTAAATGCACAGAGAATTCAGGCATGTGCTATGAGATTTTGGAAAATGCAGCTTGGGAAAAACATGATGTATGCTTGGAAAATATTTGGAGTTGAAAAGATTCTCTCAAGAAAAAGATGAAAGTCAATTTCTCAGGAAAACTCATGTGAAAAAGGGTTTTTGAAGTCACGGGAAAGTTCATGAAGTTGTGGGAAAATCATGAATGGTTGAAAATCCTGGGAAAATGGAATTGATTCTTGAGAAAAGGGTGAACCTTTGAAAAGGGAAACACTTCTTAGGAAAACTTGGACTTTGAGAGTTTTCTTAGGAAAATGATGGAAATTCATTGGAAATCCCTTGTGGAAAAGGGAAATTGAAACTTGAGAGGTTGAAAACCTGAGAATCTTAACCTTGACATACTTGGAAATCGATTTTGGATTTTGGAGAAAGATTGGAAAACTTTTTTTTTTTTGAAAGTCTTAAGAAAGTAACATTTTCCAGGGAAAACTGTGAAAAACTTGACTTGGAAAAACCGGTTTTGGAAAATCCATAGAGTTTCTTGAGAAATCGATTTCTTGAGAATGAAGTTTTCTTGAGAAAATCAATGATTTCATGATGCAAATGATATGAGTAAATGAATGCACTTTGAAAGGTTTTCTAAGGAATTGGTTGGAAAATGTGCATTAAGTCCAAATAAATCCTTCACATATTTTGACTGTGGCCAAGAATATGTTCAGAACTTAGTTGATTTGTTGCACATGATTTTGAAAACTTTGGAAATATGATGTGCATTTTAAGATAGCCTAAGAGTGTAGGCTCTATGTGACTAGTAGAAAGATGATGGATCTGGGTCTCGTCCATATTCCGACTAGGGCCGTAAATATGGATCCCACCGAGTCCATCAACTCCCTAAGAGTTGGTGCACGTGTCATTCGTGAACATCCATAGTGCGTTTGAAATAAAATGCATGAATCATATAATCAGGATATTGCATAAATTTAAACTATATGATATGCATCCTAGTCTAAGCAGGAAATTAACTCTCTTATTCCAAAATTTACATTATTACATCACTTAAATAAAGGAAATAAAAGAAATTTGCAGACTTCAGCTCCTTCTTTTGATTGTTCCTGCCAAACTTGAAATTGGGTTAGCTCAAATATGTGGGTTTTTCCAAGATTTTCCGATAATATTATGAAATTATTGGATTTAATTGGATATAAACCCTATTCTCATGCTTCCTTGATATTTTGAAATGATGAAAATGCTAGAAATTCAGTAGAAAACAGTTTGAAATTCGGAATTGGTGGTCAAAATGACCAAAATACCCCTAAAATTAAAGTTACACCTTTAAAATCAGGGTTTTTTTGAAGGAAAACTTGGTAAAACTGAGATTTCGAAATTCAAATTGAATCCAATGATGATGAAATGCAGTGAGAGACATGATGACATGCTGCTAAATACATTAAGACTGTAAAATCAGAATTTTATATTTTGCAATTTATCAAAAATAACGATTTTCGCTTGTTTTTCACTTTTGGTATTATGGCTAATCCGAACCTCAAATGGATTCCAAATTGCACCAAGTTCGGTATGAAGCATCTAATTACTCTGATAAACAACCTAAAATGATAAAAATCCCGAAATGATATGATTTAAATGCTAAAATTCAAAGAAAGTCTTAAAATGGTGGATTTTGCCTATGGATCCAAACCAAATGCAATGCCTAATATGATAATGCAAGATTTACACCATGGAAACTTCTGATATTTTTCAGACTGCTAAAAGACTCAAAATGGAGAATTTTTTGTTTTTACAGCTTCGGGATTTGAGCCATGGTGAGTTCGGCAACAGGGATTTAGTTCTGACAGAGGTAAAAAACACCCTAATCTAATGTAAAATGCCAAAAAAATATAAAACAGCCATGGAAATTTATGAAATTAATTAGAGCTACGCACGACACCTACATGAACAACTTTCATGTTTATGACTTCGGCATTTGATCAACGGAAACATAGATAAAAATATAACTATTCCTGCCTAAACTAACAGAACAGACAAATGTAGCAAAACCGAGGACTGACAAAAAAAATCCGAAGCAGGTATCAACACTGTTCTAAAACTCATACGCTTTCATACACAAATAGAGGACATCTCGGACACAACTTTCAATTTTTACAGTTTTGGATTTGGAGCGACACACAAAGAGAAACCCTAGCCCTAAGTCGATCCAAGATCTCAGAGGCCCAAATTAGGCTCTAACACGTGTCCCGAACTCTCAGATTTTTGTCAGACATTAAAAAAAATCAGCAAAATCGGAGAAAATCATATTAAAAACTAGACATTCTCCCGCGTTCAGAACAGTTTTCGGATCGAAAATCTTATCTCCCATGAGGGATATCTAGATTTTACAAGTCGGCAAATGATTTTCAAAACGCATCCCGGGTAACAAAACCCGACTTGCCATTTTGAATGTTTACCATAGTAAACAAATTCAAATACCTCCGAATTTTTGGCACTATTTTAGGGACACCTAAGGGCGCATTCCGTGATTTTTTTGGGATTTTTATTAAAAAATAAATGCATTAAATGACATGTGGACTGACTGACAAAAACAGAGACCTACTGAAAATAAGCAGAATTGAAATGGATGCTAAATTAATCCTAGTTAATTCATGAAATATACTAAATGAATGGAATAAAATGCAAATTAAATCTAGCTAACTACATGCATGTTAAAAATCATCAAGGAAGCATAATTAAACATTTATATATATGTCGTTTTATGAGAATAGCTCAATCCATCTCTCGGATGAGCTCTTTCTTCAAACGACTCCCGAATCAAATCATGGCATCAAATCAAGGGGAAAAGAAGTGCACCTTGCTTCGTTACGCAACGTATAAGTTCTTGAAAGGGGCGGCTATCACGAGCTTCCTTCATCCTTCGCTCTGGGCTTCGGATGGTTCACCAAAATCGACCTATGCTTGAATCAAATTGACCACTGCACGAACTTTACTCCACCTTCTCCAATGAGCCAAAGGGGGCACGATTTCCAAAGTTCAGAATCAGATTTTAGGGAGGCTAGGTCAGATTTTCAAGTTCACAAAAATGGTCTCCAAAGATGCTCTCTTCTTCTGGGCGTGGAGCTTTGTTTTTATAGATTTTCTGAAAAATTTTGAATTTCAAACAGGCTCAATCTGAGCCCTCCATGTGGCGCCATGTCAGGGGTGCTATTTTGATTTTTGAGAAAATAAAAAATGAGATTTTTGTGGGTGAGACACCTCAGCAGGATTTAAAATTTTTCAAAATTTGGTTTGCTTGATTTTCTCTACAGGAAGCTCCCAGATGGCGCCACCTCAGAGGGTGCTCTCTTGAATTTGAAATTCAAACTTGCTTTTTGTAGGGAGTCCTCAGGTGGCGCCACCTCATGGTGGGCTACTTTTATTAAAAATAAAATAAAAAATAAAATTTGAAGCCAAGTGGGACTCTGGATTGGCGCCACCTCAAAAGGTGATTTGAAGTGTAAGGCTGGAAACAATAGGAGCATGCCATGTGGCACCATCTCTGGAGGTGCTTGACATGTGTCAGAAGAATAGGAGTGGAGGAAGCAGACTGTGCCACCTCAGAAGAATTCAAATTCTACTTTTCTACAAGAAAGGAGAGGCTGACATGTGGCATTTTCTCAGAGTGGCTCCTACGATGCCATGTGGCAGGAGAACATGAAGGGAGGAAGCAAAATGTGCCACCTCATAGGGGGGTGTTTCTACTTTTTCTGATGCGGGGAGGTCTGGACATGTGGCGGACAAGTGTCAGTTGTCTGGAGAGGCCTTCTCAAATGGCGCCACCTAAGAGGAGAATTTGAATTTCAAATGGAGGTTGGCCCTGGAGGAATGGAGGGTGGACATGTGGCGCCACCTCAGGGTGGCTCCTACGATGCCATGTGGCAAGAGGGAGGAAAAGGAGGGAAAGGACATGTGGCGCCACCTCAGGCCATCTGGAAAAATCAAAGCTCAGGATTTGCACCACCTAGGCCCTGTTTGAATTTTTGAATGGTTTGCTTTTTCTGAAGAAAGCCAGGAGTGACATGTGTCTCCTACTTTTCTGAAAAAAAGTAGGGAGAAGACATGTGTCCTCTACTTTTTCTGAAGGAGTGAGAAGGAGACATGTGTCACCTGCTTTTTCTGAAAGAAGCAGAAGATGACACGTGGCAGAGGGGTGAGAAGGAGGGCCAGGCCATGTGGCGCCATCCTAGACAACATGGAAAAGGTAGAAGTTCAGGATTTGCGCCACCTATGAGGAGATTTGAACTTTTGAATTCTAGTTTTTCTGAAGAAAGCAGAAAATGACACATGGCGTCTACTTTTTCTGAGAAACTGAGAGATTGCCATGTGTCCTCTGCAGGAGACACACTCCAAATGGCGCCACCTCAGAGGAGACAAGCCTACCTTTTCTGGAGGAAGCTAGGAGTGACACGTGTCTCCTACTTTTCTGAGAAAAGTAGGGAGAGACATGTGTCAGGCTACTTTTCTAGAAGGAGGGAGGGGTTGACACATGTCCCCTGCAGGAGACACACTTCAAGTGGCGCCACCTCAGAGGAGACAAGCTCCACTTTTTCTAGACAGTACAACCTATGACACTTGGCATCTCCTGGTAATCTTGGAATGACACATGGCGCATGATGGATAGGGTGACACATGGTAGATAAATGGGATGACATGTGGCGGCTTCTTAGGGTAGCCTCACACTGACACTTGGCATGTAGATGAGAGGAGAGAGAAAAGACAAGTGGCACCAATCCAGGGGACAAGGCTCCTATTTTTTTGGGTTTTTCAAAATTCAAATTTTCAAAAGGAAAGCTTGTGTGACGCCACCTCAGTGTGGGTCCCACATTGCTTCTTTATTGAAATAAGGATAAAACCACAACTTCTTTTTGAAATTTTCATAAAATCTGAACTAATTGGTAAAACAGGAATTTTTGGAAAGAGTTGGCCCCTGTAGGGCAATTTTGTAAAAGGAAGATATTTGAAATTGTCAAAAGGGCAAGATCTGAGGTGAAGTGGCTGAAATCCATATTGAAAACTATCCAGATCATTTTCCTGAGAAAATATTTTGAAATTCAGAGTCCTGGGGGTAAAATGGGAAGAATTGATAATTTTGAAGACCCAGGGTTTTAAAATCAATTTTGAAAAGGGTTAAAATTCTAATCTGGATTGAAAATTTTGAAATCAAGAGTTCTGGACCTCGAAATGACATGCTGTGCAGTGCAGTGATTTGAAATGCTCATGCAATGATATGCAATGTCATGTCTTATGCAATAGAATCTTGAACCAAGACTTGGAGCTGTCTGTCTCCTGTCAGGAATAAAATTTTGAACATTTGAGTTAAAATTAGAGAAATTTTGAGAGTTGCAGATGCAATTTAGACTTTTGCAAGGTTCGGGCTCATAAAATGACCATTTTGCCCTCTGGCGATTTCAAAGGTTGAATGATGATGTTTGGTGGAAATGTCGGGGAGGTGAGTGAAAATTTGGGGTGTTTACAGATGCCCCTCTTTGCTACTAAGCCGGCTCATGGCCGAGCTTAGTGGCAAAGAAAAACACACCAAATTTGGGCTATACATAAAAAATGCCCCAGTTAGAAGGATCTGACTGGGTGTGAAGAAATTAGCCCAAGGAAGATGGTAGATATGGAGAGAAAAGACTCACTCTGTGAGAGCGAAATTCAGGTTTTATGCCCTTAACCTGGATGGGACAAAAATACCTCGCATGGAACGAAGCTCAGGTTTTAACCCTTGACCTGATTGGGGAATGGGATATCTCATTGAAATGAGATTCAGGTTTGTACCCTTATCCTGATCGGGCGGAAAGTGAAATACCTCTTTGGATGAGGCTCAAGTTTGTACCCTTATCCTGATCGGGCGGAAAATGAAATACCTCTTTGGATGAGGCTCAGGTTTGTACCCTTATCCTGATCGGGCGGAAAAAATGAAATACCTCTTTGATTGAGGCTCAGGTTTATACCCTTATCCTGATCGGGCAGAAAATGAAATACCTCTTTGATTGAGGCTCAGGTTTATACCCTTATCCTGATCGGGCGGAAGATGAATGGAATCCTCGAAGGAAGAGACCATGATGGAACCTTTGGATTTTGCACAATAAATCCAACAGGGGTTTTGCAAAAGGAAGGAAAATGGGGTCCCTAAAGCTTGAAAAGGGGTTGATTTTGGGCGTCTCGTTGCTGAGACTAAAATTAGCTTTTGAAATTGCCTTTTGCGGGAAAATGATTGGTGGTTCGACCTCGAACTGAAGTGGGACTGTCTATGGTGGGACAGTGGGGACACAGGGAAGTGTGCAATCTGAGAGTTCATGCTCTCAAAGAAGGGAAGGAATCAAGTCCTTAGGAGGGATTTAAAATTGGTGTCAGAATGCATCGAAAACGAACATCAAGCTCTCACTTCATGTCAGGATAGCTAGAAAATATTGTCAAAATGTTGGGAATTTTGCTGTTGATTCAAAATTTTTGAAAATGTTGCACATGGTTGCAGAGATATTCTTTCTTTTCTACCCAAAGCATTACCTCCAGACAAGGTTCACTTTGTAGAATCGAGATTTGAAATCCAAATTGCTCGCAATTGACCTTCTTCAAAGAAGTTATCAATTTCCTTGATATGAACAGGGAAGAGAATTTGATATTATGAAAGTAATTGATGAAAGAGTATTGATAATAGAATTTCACAAAGTTAAAGAGGATTCTTGATAGATCTGGCAGTTTGATATCCTGAGAGCTTCTCTCATGATAGTCTTTCTGCACTCTTTTGGCTCTCTTTGAGTTTTTTGGCTATATTCTCATTCATTTTGGAGATGCTCTTACTTTTTCTCTCTTTCTTTTTCCTCTCTTTCTCTCTTTTGGGAAGGGTACGTCACAAACTCTTTCATCTTGGAGATGTTTCGATCCTTCTTGGACAATGGGTTTGGAGATCTTTGGGTGATAGCTGAAATTAAATATCTTTTAGGGATTGTCGAGAGGTTCATCGCATCTGCCTTCATCTCGACAGTGCTTTGGACTTTCCCTGGAAGGATCCGTCACAAACTCCATCATCTTGGAGATGTTTCGAATCTTCTTTGGCCCCGGGGGTCTACTCGCCTAATTCGCCTTCATCTTGACGACAGGTGAGAGATCCCTTTTGCGGATATTTAATTGCAGCTTAGGTGATTTTGAGGAAACGGGGCTTGGGTACATGCTCTCTTTTCTAGCACTCAGGATATTTCCACTGCCTCATCTTTACAAGAATAGCCTTTAAAGATGCGCCATTGACTGCGATCAATATCGATCATCTACGGCTTTTCAATAACATTGAATCTTCTTTTCTGGCCATATTGAGGATTTATCCTTCATCCTTTTGGCTGGCCAATAGAAATAATTTGAAGTTTGAATCTCTTTTCGCAAAAGCTTCACTCTCTTGGGAGTAATGCTGAAGGTAAACTGAAATAAAGATTTGTGCAATAAAGATTCTAAAATCAACAATTAATTGATTGACAAATTGATAAAATTTTCTTGAAATCCTTAGTGAAAGTGAGCATTTAACATCCGGCTTAACACATCCGTGACGAAAATTGAGTCCTGAAAAGACTCGGTAAAAGATCAATTTGACAGTTGAGTTTTGTTTTAACTTATCAGCTCGAAAGCAGGATTTTATCGAAGTACCAGCTCGAAAGCAGGATTTTGATAGAAGTATCAGCTTGAAAGTAGGATTTTCATAGAAGTACCAGCTTGAAAGCGAGATTTTTGGGAATACCAGCTCGAAAGCAGGATTTTGATTGAAGTACCAGCTCGAAAGCAGGATTTTTGGGAATACCAGCTCGAAAGCAGGATTTTGATTGTTCGACCAGCTCGAAAGCAGGATTTTGATTGAAGTACCAGCTCGAAAGCAGGATTTTTGGGAATACCAGCTCGAAAGCAGGATTTTGATTGTTCGACCAGCTCGAAAGCAGGATTTTGATTGAAGTACCAGCTCGAAAGCAGGATTTTTGGGAATACCAACTCGAAAGCAGGATGTGGGTTGACCGACCAGCTCGAAAGCAGGATTTGTTGACCGACCAGCTCGAAAGCAGGATTTGGGTTGACCGACCAGCTCGAAAGCAGGATTTTGATTGTTCGACCAGCTCGAAAGCAGGATTTTGATCGTTCGACCAGCTCGAAAGCAGGATTTGTTGACCGACCAGCTCGAAAGCAGGATTTGTTGACCGACCAGCTAGAAAGCAGGATTTGTTGACCGACCAGCTCGAAAGCGGGATTTGGGTTGACCGACCAGCTCGAAAGCGAGATTTTGATTGTTCGACCAGCTCGAAAGCAGGATTTGGGTTGACCGACCAGCTCGAAAGCAGGATTTGTTGACCGACCAGCTCGAAAGCAGGATTTTATCGAAAATGATTGTCATAGATAGAGATGTGACCCGAAGGTTTGAAAATGATAGATATTTGATGAATTTGTAGTCCGAAGGCCTGGAAAGTTGGAACCTACAGGCAGGAAAATGACTGATGTTGGCAAGATTGTAACCCGAAGGCTTGAATTGAGAATCTGATAAAGTGGGTGGTCCAGAGGTTGAAATTTGAAATTGAGTGACCCGAAGGTCGAATAGAGAATTAGGTAACCCAAAGGTCAAAATTGGAAATTTAGAATTGGAAATTATAAATTATAAATTGAAAATTGAAAATTGGCTGTTAGAAATTTGGAAATTGGGAATCTGGAAATTGAAAATTGGATGTTGGAAATTGGAAATTGGAAATTGGAAATTGGATGTTGAAAATTGGGTGCAGAATAAATGCAAATGCAAATGCACATGACAATACAAATGAAGTGCAAATGAGTGCAAATGGGTGCATATATATGCAAAATGAGAGATTGGTTTATCCTGCCTGCATACAGGATGTTTTGAAGTAAAGATAAATTTTCACAAAAAAAAATGCCCCAATGTAACTAGAGAGGACAATTTTGAATAAAAGAAGGATAATTGGTAATTGAAATTGAGAATTGGTTCGACCAAAAAGGTCGAAATTGAGAATTGGTTGACCGAAAGGTCGAAATTGTGTGACCCGAAGGTCGAAATTGAGAATTGATTTGACCAGAGGTCGAAATTTGGAAATTGATTGACCCGAAGGTCGAAAATTGGAAATTGGTAATTGAAATTGAGAATTGGAAATCAGGTGACCCAGAGGTCGAAATGGGAGAATTGCCTGATTTGAAGATTTAAATTGGAATTTGGAAGGCAAAATGTCAAATTCGAGCAATTGACAGACTTTGATGATTGAAATGACTTGGATTAATCAAAGGAGAATGATGAGTTCGAGTCAGAGCTCGAATAAAATTCAGAGATCACGAGTCGGAACCCGGATAAAAAAAATGAAGCGCTCGAGTCAAGGCTCGAGTAACTAAAGAGATCTCGAGTCGGAACCCGGATCAACAAGGGAAAATGAAGAGCTTGCATCTGAGCTCGAAATGAGATCACGAGTCGGAACTCGGATCTACAGAGAAAAAAAATGAAGAGCTCAAATCAGAGCTCAAGTGAATAGAGAGATCACGAGTCGGAACCCGGATCAACAAAAGAGAATGAAGAGCTCGCATCTGAGCTCAAATAAATAGAGAGATCTCGAGTCGGAACCCGGATCAACAAATGAAAAATGAAGAGCTCGAGTCAGGGCTCGAGTAAGGTAATGAGATCACGAGTCGGAACCCGGATCAACAAAAGAACATGATTTGAATAAAAAACCCGAGTCGGAACTCGGTTTTCTGAAAAATTGGGATTTTGAAAATGTGCCAGTTTGAGTACTGGATTTTGAAATAATACCAGTTCGAGCGCTGGGTTTTGGTTCAGTATTGGTGATGACCTTTTAATTTTGAATCATTAGGAATTGTGATGGGACTGTTTGTTGAAATCCCAATACTGACCAGATTGTTGTTAATGCCATTGAATGCAAATGAATATGAATTGATGCATATGAATGCACATGTGCATGAAATGAGGAATTTGTTTATCCTGCCTGCATATAGAACAAAATTTTAAAATGCCCCAGTGTAACTGGGAAAGAAAGTTGGATCATTATTTGAAAGAAACAGGAAGGATTACAAGAGAAGGATAAATGTTTCAAGTATAAAAATTTTTCAAGTGTCGAGCATTAATAGGATCTGGCAATTCTACCCCATCGGCATTGATGAGCCGATATGAGTTGCGGGGTAATGCTTCTTTGACAACATAGGGACCTTCCCAATTTGGCGACCATTTGCCGCCGGGACGATGCTTGAGATAAGCTGTGGATCGAAGTACTAAATCGTTGACTTTGAATCTTCTTTCGATGATAGACTTCGCATATTGCCTGGCTACTCTCTGGCGATAGGATTGAGCATGTTCTGCTGCTTTTAGCCTTCTCTTGTCAAGTAAGTCTAGCTGCACTAGTCGTTGCTGCTGGTATTGATCAAGAGGTAATTGCAGAAGTGAAGCAAATTTCAAAGCGGGCTTCTGAACATGTAGCGGCAATACTACTTCTGTTCCATAGACCAGTTCTGATGGGGTAGCATTCGTTGGTGTACGAATGGTGGTCCGATAGGCCCACAGTGCATCGTGGATCTTCTCATGCCAGTCACGGCCTGTTTCCACAGTTCGCTCCAAGATACGAATTAAAATCTTGTTGGTGGCCTCTGCCTGACCATTCCCTTGAGGATAATATGGAGCAGAAAAATGGTGATAGATCTTGAATTTTGAGCAGAATGTCTTCATCTTTTCATTCTTGAAATGACTGCCATTGTCTGACACAATGTCATGTGGGATGCCGAAACGACAAAGGATGTTCTTGTGAATAAAAGAGACCATATGTCGGCCTTCAACTGTGCGAAGAGTGATAGCTTCTACCCACTTGGTGAAATATTCTGTTGCGGCAAGGAAGTATTTATGGCCATTTGAAGCTGAAGGAGTGATGGGACCTACGACATCAAAGGCCCACATGGAGAACGGCCATGGAGAAACAACGGATTGTAAATATGTTGCCGGAGCATGAATAGAAGGTGTGTGTATCTGACATTGCACACACTTCTTCACATAATGATAACAATCTTGTTGCATAGTCTTCCAGTAGGAACCTGCTCTGATGATCTGCTTGACAAGGGTTTGGTAGCCGACATGGCCACCACAAATGCCTTCGTGTGCTTCTCTCACGACTTCTTTGGCTTCTTCTTCATCTAAACATCTGGAATACTCTGAACTGAATCCACGACGATATAGGATGTTTGCCAGAATGAAGTATCGAGTGGACATACGCTGGATTGCTCGCTGCTCTTTCTTTGAGAGTTCTGGAGGAAATTCACCAGTTTCTATGAAAGTTTTGATGTTGTAATACCAAGGCTTCTTCTTTTGCTCAGCCTGGTTTACTTGCTCCGCTGGAAGGAAGGAAGGTTGGTCAAGTCTGCCAATTTCAAAAGAGCGACAAGATTCTCCATTTCTGAATGCCATAATGGAGCCTAAACTGGCTAGGCTATCGGCCACTTGATTGAAATCTCTCTTGATGTGGAAAATCTGAAATTCTTCAAACTTGCTGACAAAAGCCGAAACGATTTTCTGATAGGGAAATAATTTCTGATCTTTGACTTGCCATTCGGCTCGAACTTGATTGACAACAAGTAATGAGTCACCGTAGGCATGTACTCTCTTGACATTGAAGTCTAATAGAATCTTTAGACCTTGAATCAGGGCTTCATACTCGGCCATATTGTGAGTGCATTGAAAGTCGAGCTTGAGAGAAAATGGAATCATCTCCTTCTCAGGAGTGATTAATAGGATTCCGATGCCTATTCCAGCCATATTCTTAGAACCATCGAAAAATAAATTCCAGACTGGAAATTGCTGGATGTTGCATATTTGCTCATCAGGGAAGTCATCTTCGGCTTTCACTTCTTCGGCCAGAGGAAAATCCGCCAATTGATCTGCAATTGCTTGGCCTTTGATTGATTGCTGCGAGACATATTCTAAGTCATACTGCATCAGTAAGACTTGCCATTTGGCGACTCATCCGCTTAGGAAAGGTTGCTCCAAGATGTATTTGAGGGGATTGAGTTTAGATAGGATTTTGACTTCTGATGCCAACAGGTAGTGTCTTAGCTTCTGACACATCCATACCAGAGCTAGGCAGGTCTTCTCTATTTGAGAGTATCTCTTCTCATAATCTATGAAAGTCTTACTCACGTAATAAATGGCGTGCTCTATCAAGCTACCTTCTTTATATTGTGCCAAGAATCCACCGCATGCGACTTGATTAACTGAGATGTATAATTGTAAACACCCCAAATTTTCCACATCCATTCTCAAATAACCCTCCTCGTGCAGTGCCAACCCTGTTAGGTCAGTGTAGGAGTCAAACCCTGAGTCAGTTTCAGAAAATTACCACTTTACCTATTTTCATTAGGAAAATTACCATTTTACCCCTAGGTCATCCCAGACCCCAGTCAGTCAGAGTCAACCAAGTTCACTGGTCAGTTCAGAACAGTTAGAATATCAGTCATTTCAAGCTCATCCGAGCTCACAATGAGCAAACCATTTTCATTTCTGACAATTCCTGCCAAAATGGGATCATTTCTTTAGAAATGAGCTCATTTCTTGCTCAAATCCAAGCCAATTGTCTCTGAGTCACTCATTTATAGTCAGTCATGTTTCCTTGAGTCTAGCCTGAGCTCACCAGGACTTCAAGCACTCCAGTTTCAGTTCAAAACCATTTCTAAGTGTCCAAGAGCCCATTTTAGTCCATTTTAGCTCTTTCAGCTGAAATTGAGCCGAGTTCAGTCAATTGAGCTAATGTTCGAGCTTCGATTTTAGTTCATGTCAGTATTACTGACCTTTATTCTAGTTCAAATTCGTAATTCAATTCACTCCAGTGACCATTCCGTACCATTTCTCTAAAAATGGCACCTTTTCTTGAAAATTCAGTCGGAAAGGCAGTTGAGTCAATATCATTGTCAGCTCATTGGAGTTCTGAAACTGTAAAACCCAGCTCAATCTAGCTCATCTCAGTTCAATCCAGCTCGAACCCTAATTTTCAGTGTCACTCTAGCCCGGCAGAGCTCGAAAACCATTTCTTCAACCATTTTGCAAATTTTATCAATTTTAATGCTTTTTGAACTGGTACAGCTGCCAATCAGGGTTTAAAATCCAAAATTCTTCATTCATGGTTAGCATTTCGCATAGCATTTCATGTCATCTCTCATCATTTCTTAGCATTTCATAACATTTCATCACATTTCATTTTATTTTCGAAGTCCAGAACTCCAGTTTTATAAATTTTAATCCAGATTGAGTTTCAAAAACTTTCAAAAATTAACTTCAAAACCTCGGGTTTCCAAAATTGACATTTTTACCCCCGAAAGTCTAAATTTGGAAATATTTTCTCAAGAAAAAAATATCTGGATTTCTTCCAAAATCAAATTTTCAAATTCTATACTGAATTTGCTTCGCAACGAGCTATTAAACTTCAAAATCCGAGCTCGTTTCAAAAACTGCCAAAAATAGCTCGTTTCGTTTTGAAAATATTTTCTCGAGAAAAACAATCTGGATTTCTTTCAAAATTACATTTTTAAATTCTACATTGGATTTGCTTTGCAACGGGGTATTGAACTTCAAAATCCAAGCTCATTTCAAAAACTGCCAAAAATAGCCCGTTTCGTTTGGAAACTTTCTGAAAAGACTATTTTACCCCTCTAATCGTCAAAATGAATTTCAAAATCAAAATTTGGACCCGCTCTGAGATGGCCCATCCATTTGCATTCTCTTGTTTTAATTTATAAGAAAAGAAAAGAAAATTATCTTTTTCTTTATTTTTTTTTGTTGTTTGTTTTATTTTATTTTATTTATTTATTTATTTATTTATTTTTATTATGTTATTCTTCCTAAGGTGGGACCCACAAGGTGGTCACCCAAACCTCCAGCCCCACTTTCCATTTTTTTCCTTCCTCTCTTCCTTTCCCTTTTCCTTTTTTTCCTCCTTTTCTTTCTTTCTTTTCTTCCTTTCTTCTTTCTTTTTCCCTTCTTTCTTTCTTTCCTCTCCCTCCACTCACGTATGGGATTTTCCAGCCTTCCTTCCTCTCTTTTTCCCCAAGCTCCAGCCTATTCACGTCTACTACATTCATTCACGCTCAGCCTTTTAGCTCCATCATCTCCCATTAAAATGAAAAACTTAGGTCTTTGGTTGATTTTTCTCTAAGTTATAACAAGAGAAGGACATACGGCTGCCAGTTTTTTTTCCCTTTCTCTCACATTCACGCCTTTCACCTTGGCTATCCCATTCAGCCCCTTGAACTCTCTCCCTCACGTATCAATCCCTCTCCCTCTCTTTGTTACCTCCCAGTATTCCTTTCTTCAACCACAACACTTCCAGCCATTACCAACCTTCCCACGGTAGATTCATCTTCAGCCCTTGGTTGCAGCCACCAGCCCCTACAACGGCCACCAGCTGCAGCCCCTCCTTAGGTGTATGGTTCCAGCCACCTCCTTGGACTCCCAACCATCTTCAAGCACCTGCAGCTCCCCCTTGCTCGGCAACAACATCAATCCTTTCACCACCTTCAACGTTGCTTCATCTTCTTCAACTAATCCAGCCACTTCAGTGCCACCATCACCTTCAACTCCTTTCACCAGTGCAGCCACCGTTGCAGCCTTGGTGAAGACTTTTCTTGGTGCAACTTCAGCAAACACCTCCTTCAACCAATCTCTACATCACCTACCTTCAACCTTGGCAACACTGCAACTTCAACTTGCAACCAACAGTTGATCCTAACCTCCCTCAAGGTAAAGTGTTGCTTTACCTTTTGCCTTTATTATTATTATTTTTTTTTTAGATATTTATTACATGGTTTATCTAAACTCAACGTGAGACCAGACCAAATCTGGTTTCACATTGTTGAGAACTCTCATCCACAGCCATGAATGGTAAAAAAATATATGTATATAAAAATAGATAAATACAAAACGTGTACTTTATGTGTAGGCTAAAAAAAATGAAAAGATCCGTCCACTCAATGGATCGAATCTCTCATTTTGGAGAGCCAATATTAAATTGATCATATCCTCCTAGATTTAGGTTTTAGTTTTATGATTCATGTCATCTTATGTTTAAATGCATTTAGATTAATTCATTTTGTTAATTATTTTGTTTTATATATGAACCATGCTTAGTTCAAAATCTGTAAAATTTTAGTTTTAGACAAAGTCCATGCATCATTTTATATAAGTTTCTGCATTTAAAAATTCTTGTAAATTTTAGAGTAACTAGGTTTACATGTCTTTGTTTTACTATCGAAAATTTGATTCAATCCGGGTTGTGGAACCTATCTAAACCGATCAAACCCTAAATCGGGTTTTTTGTCTCTCAGAATTTCCAGTTTACACTTTAACCGACAAGAACCTCCGACATTACCCTTGTGGGAGATCCGGATCATCATCCAAAAATCATAGTGGATTCATCATTGAATCTACTAGTGATCTGCAAATTTTTATGTTTTTCCAAGCAGTTTTGCCCTCTTAAAAAAATCGGATTTCCCAGGCCCCTGGGAAAATATCAATTTTCCTTTGTCAGGGTATAGACAGACCTTAATGCATCAAGTCCGCCAAATATGTAACCCGTCTCCAAAAACTTTCAACATGAAAGTTGTTTCTAACATAATTTTATATCATTTCCCAAAATTTTGGAATTTTTGGATCTGTTTAATTATTTTTCCCGGATTTTCTATTTCTGTCTAACAGATTCCAATGTCCAGAAATTCCAGAGATTTAGGTCTCTGATAACATTGTGGCCTTTTTCAAACCGTAACCCTAATCCCAATGGTGTCAAAAGATCAAATCTTTCTTTGTTTGTTAGGGAAATTTTCCCACAATTTAAGCCATTTTCCCATCTGTCTGCCATTTTTTGCACATTTTCTACCGAAACCTGTATGTTTCCTTCATTTACTAGAGTCGCCGGATTCCGATCCGACTTGCCGGAGTGGTACAGCTACGACCATAGGTCAAAACCAGAAAGTGTAAAAGGAAAAAATCCTTGACCTACTGTCCTATGTCACCCCATAAAATTTGTGAAATTTTTATGGAAGTTTGATATCCTAAATCCCCTTTAGAATCAATATTTTAGGCAAAAATCATAAAATTTAGGGTTTTTATTTGAATTTCCATATTTAAAAATATAAAAAAAATTAGATTTTCGAGATCCATTATGTTTCTAGGGTTATTTTAGTTGTCCATGCCAAATTTGGTTTAATTCCAAGTTCATTTGCTCCATGTGTTAGTTTATCTTTAAATTCAGAAGCGAAAATCAAGTTAAATTCAATATTTTATGATATTTTTGCCATGTTAGGGTTTTTATCATGTACATAAGCATGTAGAATCATATTAGGGTTAATTTTAATCTCATTTTCATTTCATATTTTTCAATTTTGCAAAATTTATTTTAGAAAACCCTGGTTTCAAGGCCATAGTCTTGTTATCAGGGGTATTTTGGTCATTTTGACCTAAATTTCGAAATTTCAATTTTTAATTCTCCAAAATTTCATGAATATCATCATATTGTATCATATTATGTTTGATTTATTTCATTTGATTTTCAAAATTCCAAAATTTACAAAAATTCTTTCATAAAACCCTGATTTCAAGGTCATCAGGGGTATTTTGGTCATTTTGACCCCAATTTCGATTTTTCAAGTTTATTTTCAAAATTTATTCATTATTTACCAATTTCAAAACTTTGATCGAGTTTGACTCGCAAAATTCGTTTCTCTCTCGCAAGAGAGGGGGGGAAATTTTGCGATGATAACAGGTTTGGCGACCGTGATGGGACCTGTCTTCGTCTGATCAATTATGTGCTTTGACTTAGCTCAATTATCAAAATCATGCTCTTTGAACTGTCAGCTTTTAATTTCTGATATCATGTGAACCTAGGAGCCTAGACTTGAACCCAGCTGACATGGATTGCATGTAGACTAGGCATGGTTTGATAGGACCATATTGAGGAGAATTATGCATGCTCACTTAGACTTAGGTCTGAAATACAACACTCCTCAATCTAGGACTTGTATGAAAACAATGTTTGCTTCTTCAAAAATTTTCAAAATTCTATCTCTTTAGGACTTAGAGCCCTCTGTTTGCCTGCATGTGATCATATTTCAAAAACCACCCCACCTATGTCTACCCGGTCTTCACGTTGCTGGGCTCTCTTCCAGAACCATAGTTCGGGACAGAGCCTCACAACTGGGCCACTTATTTGGGCTAACGCCCCCCTGCCACGTACCAAGGGCCATAGTCCAACGTATATCGGCAGGCGCTCAAGGATGTTGGGAAAACACAAGCCTAGACCCGGAGATGAGTTTTATGCCACGTACATCGAGCCTCGGCTCGAGTATATCGGCATAGCATGATTGGACACAGTTGATCTGAGCCTAGAGTCAGGATTAGGGTCCTAAAGCTCTTCCAAAATCAATGCATTTAGAGTTGGCTTCTTAGGGATTGCTGTATGTGCATAATTGTTTGTAATTGAATGTATGATATTCATTTTCGCCTTATTTTTTCAGTTTTTCCAAAATACCGAACAATTTTCCAAAATACCTCATTTTGCAGAGGCTTTGAAGAAAATGAAATCAAGAAGGGCAGTTGGCCCAGATGGTATACCTATCGAGGCTTGGAAATGCTTGGGAGAGAAAGGTTTAGAATGGTTGACAAATCTTTTTAACTTGATTTGGCGAACAAATAAGATGCCTAATGAGTGGAGGAAGAGTACTTTGGTGCCTTTATATAAGAATAAGGGTGATATACAAGATTGCACAAACTATCGTGGTATAAAACTCATGAGTCATACTATGAAACTTTGGGAGAGGGTGATTGAGTCTAGGTTGAGGAAGGTTGTCATGATATCGGAGAATCAATTTGGTTTTATGCCTGGAAGATCAACTATGGAAGCTATACATCTTCTTAGACAACTTATTGAAAGATATAGAGAGAGGAACAAAGATTTGCATATGGTTTTTATTGATTTAGAGAAGGCATACGATAGAGTACCTAGGGACGTTCTCTGGTGGACAATGATGAAGAAAGGTGTTTCTCTCAAGTACATTAGTATAATTAAAGATATGTATGAAGGAGTAGTAACCAATGTCCGCACTTGTGGAGGGGTGACAACCAATTTTCCGATAACGGTTGGGTTACATCAAGGATCTGCTTTAAGCCCTTTCCTATTTGCGATAGTGATGGATGAGCTTACGAGATCAATTCAAGAAAATGTACCGTGGTGTATGTTGTTTGCTGATGATATTGTTTTGATTGATGAGTCTAGAGCTGGGGTTAATGCTAAGTTAGAATTATGGAGACAGACATTGGAAGCTAGAGGTTTTAAGTTGAGTAAGAGTAAGACTGAATATATGGAATGTCGGTTTAGTAAGCAACGAAGTAGTGATGGGAGTGTAGTGAAGCTTGGTGAGCAAGATATACCGGTGAATGATTATTTCAAATATTTGGGATCCATCATTCAAAAGTATGGAGAAATTGATGGAGATGTAAATCATAGGATAAAGGTTGGGTGGATGAAATGGAAAAGTGCTACTGGAGTGCTGTGCGATTGTAGAATGCCATTGCGGTTGAAGGGAAAGTTTTATAGGACGACTATTAGACCCGCTTTACTATATGGTACGGAATGTTGGGCTGCCAAGAGACATCATATTCAAAAAATGAGTGTAGCTGAGATGCGGATGCTTAGATGGATGTGTGGAAATACAATAAAAGATAAGATTCGGAACGAAGAGATACGTAAGAAGGTAGGTGTTGCACCCATTGAAAATAAGATGCGAGAGAATCGTTTACGGTGGTTTGGACATATTCGGCGAAGGCCTAATGATGCTCCAGTTAGAAGGTTGGAGAAATGGGAAAATATATTAGTTAAAAGAGGTCGGGGTAGGCCTAGGAAGACTTGGATGGAGATGATAGGAAAGGATATGAATGCTTTGAACCTCACCGAGGACATGGCGTTGGATAGAAATGATTGGAGGAAAAGGATTCATGTGGAAGACCCAAAATGAATTTCTTTTTTGGTTCATATCGCTGACCCCAATTGTTTTGGGATGAAGGCGTAGTTGTTGTTGTATGAAATATCTCCTTTTTCTCAAAAACCCTGGGCAATTTTTCCAAATCATCCACCTTTTCTTTAAAACTCCAGGAGATTTTCCATTCTTTCGTTCCTCTGGACTTCGAATTTCCAGCTTTCATTTTATCCTGCCTGCAATTTTCAAATTTCTTGTATTTTTCCAAAGTCTAATTTCAGTCTTCTTATCTTTCAGTCCAATGGCATCCAATCAGCTCGATTCTGTTTTTCCTGAGGGTCACATCTCCTATGAGGTGCGACAAAGTCTTTTTGAGCATCGATCTCTTAGCACCGGACCCTTCTTTCCCCGGTGGTACTATGTCTGGTTCAAAAATTTCTCTCGTATGTTTCCGGACCACTTGAGCGATTGTGGGTTGGAATTGGCATCTGCAGTGGGAAAGTTGACAGTCAACGGCAATCTGATTCATGCACTGGCAGAGCGGTGGAATCCGCGCACTTGCACATTCTGGTTCCCGTGGGGCGAGATGACACTACTGATGGATGAATTTTTAGAGATTATGGGACTGCCTGAGCCAGCCGGTCAGCCTGGAGATCCGTTAGAGCAGCAGTTTCTGATCAATGTCAAGGGTCTGGACCCCAAAGATGCCGTAGCTCGCATGACAGGGCGCAAGTCTTGGCCACTGATTGAAGAAAATGAGAATGAGTACGCGAGTCTGATCGAGATCTACCGACAGTATGGAGAATTCGCAGAAGTCAGCTCGTTGTCCAGGACAGCTCGAGAGAGAATTCAGCATGCGATGGTTTTGTGTACTGTGGGACTTGCTTTCTTTTCAGATGGACAGAATTATGTGGATGTCAGAATAGTTCAACTTTTGAGAAGATGGGAAGTCGACAGACCAGCCGTCTCTCGATAGCCATGACCGCGCTTGCTTTTCTATACAGAGGACTGACCCGCTTCACACTTGGAGAGTCCATCTTAGTCGAGGGATGTACTTATGCTGTTCAATCTTGGTTCCTTCAGCATGTACCGACCAGAGCTAGTTCATTCAGATACAACGGCAAGGAGCTCCTTCCAGTTGCGCGGTACCGATTCCTGATCGACTATCTGCAGGAAGAAGAAGTGGTGTGGGACTATTTTGATCGAGAATTATCGCCTCCCAGATACACCTATGCATATGGCAAGAGATTCAAGTTGCTTGGTCCATTCTTCTGTGCTTACTATCATCCGGAGCGGTGTGTTCGACAGTTTTCTCAGAGACAAAAGCACATAGAGATGCGGCTGCTATCAGGAGTCGTGCCAGAGTTCGACCTTACATCAGCACAGTGGTCCGGAGCATACCATTCTGCCAGATATGGCTGGGACTCTTTTGTTACTCTTCCGCTTTTTCCCGGTCCTCGTGTCTCTGCTAGTTATAAAGAGTGGTGGCAAATTGTCTGTCCGCCCCCTCTTTCTCAAGTTTATTATTGATGCAATCATATTTTCTTTCAATAAATAAAAATCTTGCAAATTCTTCAATTCTTGGTTTGACGACCTCGCCTAGGTAACAAGGCTTAATTTTCAGTTGTTTATTTTCTTTGCAAAGGAATGACAACGCAATTGTCGTAATTCCAGCGACGACTCAATCCCTAGTAATGGGATATTCTTTCAATTGTCTACCAAAATTCTCAGCAAATATCTTTCTTCCAGTCAAAAGCTATTTCGAAAGCTTAACCCTCAATTTTCCTTGCAGAGAGCATTCGTGACATTCAATGGTTCAGACAAGGTCAGGGAAGAAAACTGCATCAGTTGAAGGCATCGCATATTCAACAGCTTCGGACGAAGAAATGGATTCCCCGTGCTCAGGCAAAAATCAGGGGCAACAGGTTGAGGATGACATTGATCCTCAAATGTATGCCATGTTTAAGAAGATGATGACTAAGATGCTGGCAGAACAAGCAGAAGTCAGTAGAGAAAGCACAGGTGAAGCAAAAGACAAAAGGCCGGGCAGTCAAGAAAGCCTTAAAGATATCCAAGAAGCCCGCCCAGCATGTTGATGCAACTGATGAAGAGGAATCAGCGGAGGATTCAGATGAAGAGTTTGAGACCCATCAGGCATTCCGCAAGTCTACCCAGGGGCAGGGGTCAACCCACAAATTCAAAGAGCAGTCTGTCAATGACTCTGACCAGCCGCAGTTCAAAGATGTGGTCAGAATGCTTCGAGACCTGTAGGCCCGCGACAAGGGATAGAAAGTCTTCACCAGCGAAGACTTCTATGATGGTTTGGATGGGGACGACAATCTCGAGAATCTCCCCAGAAAGTTTATCAAATTCGATGGTTCTGGCGATCCTAAAGCTCATCTCGCCATGTTCTTCGCTGAATGCTCCAGATTCAAGCTAGACAACCGTGCACTTTTCCTATGTTTCCCTCGCAGTCTGGAGGGAACCGCAGCTAAATGGTACTCGGAGCATGTAAATCCAATTGAGTTGAAAGAATTTGACAAAGTGGTAAACATGTTCATTGAGCGATTTCTCTTCAATGCTGAGGCACTTCCCACCCTCAGCCATCTTTGCAGCCTTAAACAGAGAGAAAATGAGAAGGCCAGAGATTTTATCCACCGATGGAGGTCAGCTTGCAACAAGATGAGGGACCCCATATCAGAGGGACATGCTTTGTCCCTAATTCTGAGTAACTTCTCACAGCCTCTGAGAGGCCTCATCTCTACTGCACCATCAAGGACATTCATTGAACTGACAGAGCGAGCCGAATGGCTCGAGTTGAGCGTGGAAAATGGTTTCTACGAAGGCTTCACTTTCACCAAGAACAACGGCCAGAATGAGCAGAAGAAGAAGACTCACTTCACTCATTCTGTCAGAAATAATAATTGGAACCACTGTAAGGGGCAGAACAAAGATTTCTGTTATGGGGCAGGAAGTTCCAACAAGAACGATCAGAAAGGCAAGTCAGTGCCTCAATACAATAAGCCACTTCAATTAGAACAGGGACCGAAGCCCCGAGAAAAAGTAAAGCATGAAGGGTGGAGTTATGACAGGAAATTCACTCCACTAGACCAATCCCTCGAGACTGTGCTCGAGTATATGTTGACCAAGGAGATGGTCAAACTGCCTAGGCTGGCCGATCCCCCTGTTCCCATGGGAAAATTCAAAGATCAGTTCTGTAAATTTCACAGAACAGTGGGACATAATACTGAGAACTGCTTCGTTCTCAAGAATATTGTTCAGGATCTCATCGATAAGAATCTTCTGGTAGAGGGTGTCGAAGATGAAAATATGGATATTCTGAAGAAACCCTTTCCCCATCATTCTACAGCGGTCATTTCTGAACAGCCTTTTCAGCCACAGGAGCATATCAGGCCATGCTCTAAAAAGGATATACAAGTCCAACATCAGGTCCTTGTGCTGCAGCAGGCTCAGTCCAAAGCTCAGAAGATGGACCTCATTGCAGCCTTTGGAAAAATGAAAGTATCTGACAAATCCGCTGGGGTATCTCCTGAGGTGGCTAAAAGAATGCCATGGTTCCCCAAACACTTTATTAAGCCCGCCCCGGAGAAAAGTGAGACATCCACACCACAGCCGATAACTGCATTATCCAATGTCTCAATTTTGGACTTAGCTCAAGCCTCCACCAAACACCAGCAGGTGTTGAATGATCTGTTGCGGAAAATCAAAGTGAAACCGAGCATAACTCCTGAAGACATGGCCCAGATAGTCAATCAGGCCATGACAAATGCTCCAATCACTTTCTCAGATGAAGATCTTTCTAAGCCGCATGTGTTTCACAACAACGCTTTGTATGTTGTGATTCGAGCCAGAGGAATGATTGTTCCTCATGTGCTGATAGATGGAGGCAGCAGCCTCAATATATGCCCAGAAATGATAGACAAAGCTTTGGGCATCAGAGAAGAGGAATATATCCCGGACCCGATCACCATCTACGGGTTTGATAATCATGGCCAGACAGCTAAAGGGAAAATTTTCTTGGAAATTTTCATTGACTACTCGGTCCACTCTGTCCTCTTTCATGTGGTCAATGTACCCCCAACGTATAATCTGTTGTTACGACCGTGGATTCACAACACGAACGCGGTGCCGTCTACTTTGCATCAGTGTGTCAAGTGGTCAAAAGGTGGAATGATCACAACAGTCTTGGGCGAGGATCCGGAGAAGAGGCTTGCACAACCTATGGTTCCTAGGCCCACTTTCACTACTGATATCCCTAGCATTAGGGGCATTGATGAGGTCAGCTTTGAAGAAAATTCGGGAATACTGCGGACGGCTGAACAGCCAGCACATACAGTGGCCATGAATCGATGGAGAGGCCCACAGTTTTTCAAGATTGGAGGACCAGTTGACTATAGTACATTCAAAGATCATCCACTGTTCTCCCAATTTATGAAGGCCAAAAAGGGATTTGATCTGTTAGTAAAGCATGGTTATCAGCCTTTTCAAGGCCTGGGAAAAAATGGGAATGGTCGTCTCGAGCCAGTAATTCCTCAGCACTATCCTCAGAGGGCCGGATTGGGCTTTAGTGGCAGAAGATCTCAGAAGGGCACTATCTTTATCAAAGGGACGCACTAAGGGCATCTGCTTGTCTTTCATTTCTATTCTTTTGTTTTCACATTTAGGATGATATCCCATTTCATTTCAATCATTGTCCTCAATTCAATCTTTCAATAAAGTTGCAAATTTCCTTTGTCTATCTGGATGCCATTTGTCTCTTTACTTCTCATTATCAAATCTTTGAAAATTTGCCATTATTCTTTTCTTTTATCTTTCAAATTATTTTCTTAACAAAAGTAATTTGTTTTATGATAGGAGATTTTCCTGAATCGATTTATTCTCCAATTTTCAGAATGTCTTCCCAATCTATCAAGAAGCTCGTTCTTAATCCAGAGGCCTTTTCAAAGCCAACAGTGATTCATCAGGTTAAAATAAGAGCAGAATGTAGTCAGATTACAAAGCAGTCAGAAGAACCTGCAGAATTTGATTCAGCTCTTCAAGAATTACCAGAATTTACAGCAATTCAGAAACAAGATGAGCCATCATCCTTAGTTCAGGATCCGACTGAGGATATCAATATTGGATCAGAAGACGATCCTGAAATTCTCAAGATTGGCAGCAGTTTGACCCCGTAAGAGAAAGAAAGGCTCACCCGTTTTCTCAAGCAACATGAAGAAGTGTTCGCGTGGACGTATGAGGACATGCCAGGTCTAGATACCAAATTGGTTGAGCATCGTCTCATCCTAAAACCAAATGTCAAGCCGGTTAAGCAGAAACTGAGAAAGATGGATCCTCGAGTGGAACAACAAGTTAAGGAAGGTCTAGAAGACCTACTCAAAGTAGGGTTCATTCGAACCATTGACTATCCAGATTGGCTAGCAAATATTGTTGTTGTTCCCAAGAAAAATGGTAAAGTTCGAATTTGCATCGACTTCAGAGATCTCAATAAAGCGACTCCTAAGGATGATTATCCACTTCCTAATATTGATCTTTTGATTGATAGCACAGCAGGTCACGCTATGTTCTCTTTTATGGATGGATATTCCGGATATAATCAGATCAAGTTGGCCGCTCGCGATCAGTCCAAGACATCTTTCACTACTCCTTGGGGTACTTTTTGTTATACAGTCATGCCATTTGGGCTTAAGAATGCTGGAGCCACTTATCAGCGTGCTATGGCCATCATTTTCCATGATCAGATGCACAAAATCATGGATGCCTATGTCGATGATATTTTGGTAAATTCCAAATAAGAGGAAGATCACATCGAAACTCTCAATTAAGTTTTCAAGCGGCTCATTCTTTACAAGCTAAGACTCAATCCACAAAAATGTGTTTTTGGAGTCGAATCTGGCAAATTGTTAGGCTTTCTAGTCAGCCAAAAGGGGATAGAAGTTGATCCCGCTAAGGCCAAATCTATCATTGACATGTCTCCTCCGACTAATTTGAAAGAATTGTGTAGCCTTCAGGGACGTATGCAATCAATTCGGCGATTCATATCCAATTTGGCCATGAGATGTGAGCCTTTCAATCATTTGCTCAGAAAAGGAGTGAAATTTGAATGGGGACCAGAGTGTCAGCAATCGTTCGAACGCATTAAGAAATATTTGCTCAATCCTCCTGTGTTAAAGCCGCCAGAATTAGGGAAACCCCTACTGTTATACATTTCAGTTAATCAAGTGGCTTGTGGCGGATTCTTGGCGCAATACGAAGAAGGCAGTCTGATAGAGCATGCCATTTACTATGTGAGCAAAACCTTCATTGATTATGAGAAGAAATACTCTCAGATAGAGAAGACATGTCTAGCTCTGGTTTGGATGTGTCAGAAATTGAGACACTATCAGTTGACATCTGAAGTCAAGATCCTATCCAAATTAAATCCTCTCAAGTATATTCTAGAGCAACCCTTCCTCAGTGGACGGATTGCCAAATGGCAGGTTTTATTGATGCAATACGATTTGGAATATGTCTCTCAGCAATCTATCAAGGGCCAAGCAATTGCAGATCAATTAGCAGATTTTTCTTTAGCAGAGGATGTTAAAGTCGAGGATGATTTCCCCGATGAGCGGATCTGCAATATTCAACAATCCCCAATTTGGAATTTATTCTTTGACGGTTCCAAGAATATGGCAGGCATAGGAATCGGGATTCTGTTGATCACACCTGAGAAGGAGATGATCCCCTTTTCTCTCAAATTAGATTTTCAGTGCACTCATAATATGGCCGAGTATGAAGCTTTGATACAAGGTCTGAAAATTCTACAAGACTTCAATGTCAAAAGAGTGCATGCTTATGGCGACTCTTTGCTCATCGTCAATCAAGTCTTAGCTGAATGGCAAGTGAAGGATCAGAAGTTACTTCCTTATCAGAAGATCGTCTCAGCTCTTGTTAGCAATTTCGAAGAATTCCAACTTTTCCATGTCAAGAGAGACTTCAATCAAATTGCAGACAGTTTAGCCAATCTGGGATCCATCATGTCTTTTAGGAACGAAGAATCTTGTCGCTCCTTTGAAATTGGCAGACTTGATCAACCTGCTTTCGTCCCAGTAGAGCAGGTAAACCAAGCTGAGCAAAAGAAGAAGCCCTGGTATCATGACATCAAGAATTTCATTGAAACTGGCGAATTTCCTCCAGAACTCTCAAAGAAAGAGCGGCGAGCAATTCAACGCATGTCTGCTCGATATTTTATTCTTGCTGACGTCCTTTATCGTCGTGGATTCAGCTCTGAATATTTCAGATGTTTGGACGAAGAAGAAGCCAAAGAAGTTGTGCAAGAAGCACATGAAGGTATCTGCGGTGGTCATGTTGGCTACCAAACTCTTGTCAAACAAATCATCCGAGCAGGCTATTACTGGAGAACTATGCAACAAGATTGTTATCGTTTTGTGAAGAAGTGCGTTAAATGCCAGATGCATGCACCTTCCATTCATGCGCCAGCGACATATTTGCAATCTGTCGTCTCGCCATGGCCATTTTCTATGTGAGCTTTTGATGTTGTTGGCCCCATTACTCCTTCTGCTTTAAATGGCCATAAATATTTTCTTGCTGCAATAGAATATTTTACTAAATGGGTAGAAGCAGTCACTCTACGCACAGTAGAAGGTCGACATATGGTCTCATTCATCCATAAGAATATCCTATGTCGTTTCGGCATACCACATGATATTGTGTCAGATAATGGCAGTCATTTCAAGAATGAGAGAATGAGGACTTTTTGTTTGAAGTTCAAAATTCATCATAATTTCTCCGCTCCTTATTATCCTCAAGGAAATGGCCAAGCAGAGGTCACCAATAAGATTTTGATTCGAATCCTGGAGCGAACTTTGGAAACAGGTCGTGACTGGCATGAGAAGATTCATGATGCATTGTGGGCGTATCGAACCACCATTCGAACTCCAACTAATGCTACTCCGTCAGAACTTGTCTACGGAACCGAAGTAGTATTGCCTCTGCATGTTCAGAAACCTGCTCTGAAATTTGCATCACTTCTCGAATTACCTCTTGATCAGTATCAGCAACAGCGGCTAGTACAACTTGATTTGCTAGATGAAAGAAGACTCAGAGCAGCAGAGTACGCTCAATCATATCGTCAGAGGATAGCCAGACAATATGCAAAATCAGTCATTGAAAGAAAATTTTGAGTCAATGATCTAGTGCTCAGATCAACGGCTTATCTCAAGCCCCGCCCAGGTGGCAAGTGGTCACCAAATTGGGAAGGTCCCTATGTTGTCAAAGAGGCATTACCTCGTAATTCATATCGGCTCATAAATGCCGACGGAGTGGAATTACCAGATCCCATCAATGCTCGGCATTTGAAAAAATTCTATACTTAAACCATGTCTTATTCTTTGTAATTCCTCCAAATTTTGTTCAATAATGGTTAAATTCTCCTTTCCCAGTTATACTGGGGCATTTTTTTAAAATTTTGTTTTTATCTACAAATATTCTGTATGCAGGCAGGATAAACAAATCTCTCATTTTGCACGCATGTGCATTCATTTATATCATTTTCATATTTGCATACATCTGCATTCATTGGCATGCATTTGCATCAAGTTCGCTACCCATTCAGGATAAGGGATAATCCTGAGACCCCGACAATCATTCTCGTTACAATTCCCAAATACTTTAAGAGCATAGGTCTCTTTTAAAAATTCAAATTTTAAATTAAAAACAAGGTATATTTTCAAAACTCAGTGCTTGAACTGGTACAATTTTGAAATCCAGTGCTCAAACTGGTACACTTCCAAAATCCAGTGCTCGAACTGATATTTTTAAAATCCAATGTCTATGTTGACATATTTTCAAAACCCGGTATTCATGCTGGTGTTCTTTCAAGATTGAGCACTTGTGTTAGTGTCTCACTGGTGGGTCGTATCAGTCAACCTCTCGGGTTCAGTCTTTGTGCTGATCATTCATCAAAGTTCAAATTCCAATTACCAATTCGGCCCTCAAGCCACCCAATTTCCAAATTTCCAATTTCGACCTCCGGGCCAACCAATTTTCAAATTCGATCTTCGGGTCACTCAATTTCCAATTTCGATCTTCGGGCCAAGCAATTTCCAAAATTTCCAATTTCGACCTTCGGGTCAATCAATTTCCCAATTTCCAATTTCCAATTTCCAATTTTTAAATTCCAAATTTCCAATTTCGACTTTTGGGTCAACCAATTTTGACCTTCGAGTCAATCAATTTCCAGTTTCCAAATATCAATTTCCAAATTTCCAATTTCAAATTTCAAATTCCAAATTTCAAAATTTCAAATTTTCCAAATTCCAATTTCATACCAATTCCAATCATTTCCTCTTGCGAGAGACCCTTTGTACAGGGAGAGTTCAAGGGAGCTCATTCTTTTCGCATGCTATCCTTTGTTCACCTAGCCCCTTTTCAGGGAGAGTTTGAAGGGACTCGTGTCTATGTGAACCGTTTGCAAAACAAATTTCCAATTTCATACAAGGAACCCTTAATTCAGGGAGAGCTTCGACGGAAGCTCGCTTTTCTTGTGACCGCAATTTCAAACTAGGCCATTTCATCATGAAGGACCCTCTTCTCAGGGAGAGTGTGATGGACTCGTTCCTTCATGACCAATTCACCGACCTCATCATTACCGGCCCCCTTTCCATAAGAGAAGCCTAATGTTAGGAAGTTTTGACGAAAGCTTAATTTCTCTTCGAAAGTTCGTTTTGCAAACACCTCCTCTTCAGGGAAGAGAGGAGTAATTCCTATTTCCAATTTCTGAATCTTCTCCTTTGGGGAAAGGAGAAGAAATTTTTTGTCATGGGTACGTTGCGTTGTGCTTCAGATGCTTGCTCTCACCAAGGATTTCAAGAACATTTTGCCAATTTGTCATTAAATATTTGTTGATTTCAAAATTTTTATTGTACAAAAACATTACTTCAGAATACCTTCAGTATTACTTTCGAAAGGACAAAGCTTTCGCGAAGAAGGATTCAAAATTCAAAATTTTTCTATTGGCTAACCAAAAGGATGAAGAATAAATCCCCGATATGGCCAGCAAAGGAAATTCAATATTGTTGCAAAGCCATAAGTGATCGGTATTGATCGCAGTCAATGGCACATTTTTAAAGATCATTCTTGGAAAATAAAGCAGTCGAAATATCCTGGGTGATACAGAAAAATCCATTCAATCCCTATATCTCCTCAATCACCTAAAGCTGTAATTAAATATCTGCAAAAGGGATCTCTCAACTGTCATCATGATGAAGGCGAATTAGGCGAGTAGACCCCCGGGGCCAAAGAAGATTCAAATCATCTCCAAGATGACGAAGTTTGTGACGGATCCTTCCAGGGAAAGTTCAGAGCACCGTCAAGATGAAGGCGACTGCGATGGGCCTCCCGACAAACCCTAAAGGATATTTAATTTCTGCTATCATCAAGAGATTTCCAACCAAAGAGCCAATAACCGTCAATATAATCCCTGAGAGAAAAGAAGGATCGGAGCATCTCTGAGATGAAGGAGTTTGTGACGTACCCTTCTAAAAAGAAAAGAGAGAGAAAAAAGTCAGGACATCTCCAAAATGAAGGATGATGTAATAAAATCCCAAAAGCCTAAGAGAGCTCTAATTCTGTCAAAAAAAAAAAAAAGCGGGCAGAAAGATCATCATGAGAAAAGAATCCCAGGATATCAGACTGCCGAATCTGTCAAGAATCTTCTTTAAAATTTGTGAAATTCTATTATCAATATTCCTTCACCAATTGCTTTCACAATATCAAGAATACTCTCTTTTCTATTCATATCAAGGAAATTGATAGCCTCCTTGAAAGAAAGTCGATTGCAAGAAATTTGAATTCGAATATGGATTCTACGAAGTTACGCCCAGTCAGAGGTAATACTTCAGGTAGAAAAGAGGGAACATTTTCAAAACAATGTGCATCATTTTAAATTATTTTGAATCAACAATAATTTTTAATATTTTGACAATATTTTCTAGCTATCCTGGCGTGAAGCGAGAGCTTGAGGTTCATTTTTGGCGCATCCTGACATCAGTTGTTATCCCTTTTAAGGACTTGATAACGGGAGTTTTCAAGATTCCTTCCCTTCTGTTGGTATAATCTGAGCGCCTGGGCTCTCAGATTCGCACACTTCCCTGTGTCCCCACTGTCCCACCATAGACAGTCTACTTTCGGCTTGAGGTTAAGCCACCAATCATTTTCTCGCAAAAGGTCACCAATTTCCAAAGTTATTTAGTCTCAGCAATGAGGCGCCCAAAATCAAACCCCTTTTCAAGCTTTAGGGACCCCTATTTCATCCTTTTGCAAAACCCCTATCGGATTCATTGTGCGGAAATCCGAAGGTTCCATCATGGTTTCTTCCTTCGAGGAATCCATTTCATTTTCCGCCCAATCAGGATAAGGGTATAAACCTGAGCCTCATTCAAAGAGGTATTTCATTTTCCGCCCAATCAGGATAAGGGTATAAACCTGAGCCTCATTCAAAGAGGTATTTCATTTTCCACCCAATCAGGATAAGGGTACAAACCTGAGCCTCCTTTGATGAGGTATTTCATTTTCCGCCCAATCAGGATAAGGGTACAAACCTGAGCCTCCTTTGATGAGGTATTTCATTTTCCTCCCAATTAGGATAAGGGTACAAACCTGAGCCTCCTTTGATGAGGTATTTCATTCCCCGGTTAGGTTAAGGGTCAAACCTGAGCTTCGTTTCTACACGAGGAATTTTCCATCCCATCTAGGTTAAGGGCAAAACCTGAATCTCACTTCTTTTGAGGTAAAAATTTTCTTCTTTATTCTCCATTTCATATCTACCATTTTCATCAGGGCTAATATTTTCATATCCAGTCAGATCCTTCTAACTGGGGCATTTTTATAGCCCAAATTTGGTGTGTTTTCTTTGCCACTAAGCTCGTCTTCAAGCCGGCTTAGTAGCAAAAAGGGGCATCTGTAAACACCCCAAATTTTCCACATCCATTTTCAAATAACCCTCCTCGTGCAGTGCCAACCCTGTTAGGTCAGTGTAGGAGTCAAACCCTGAGTCAGTTTCAGAAAATTACCACTTTACCCATTTTTATTAGGAAAATTACCATTTTACCCCTAGGTCATCTTAGACCCCAGTCAGTCAGAGTCAACCAAGTTCACTGGTCAGTTCAGAACAGTTACAATATCAGTCATTTCAAGCTCATCCGAGCTCACAATGAGCAAACCATTTTCATTTCTGACAATTCCTGCCAAAATGGGATCATTTCTTTAGAAATGAGCTCATTTCTTGCTCAAATCCAAGCCAATTGTCTCTGAGTCACTCATTTATAGTCATTCATGTTTCCCTGAGTCTAGCCTGAGCTCACCAGGAGTTCAATCGCTCCAGTTTCAGTTCAAAACCATTTCTAAGTGTCCAAGAGCCCATTTTAGTCCATTTTAGCTCTTTTAGCTGAAATTGAGCCGAGTTCAGTCAATTGAGCTAATATTCGAGCTTCGATTTTAGTTCATGTCAGTATTACTGACCTTTATTCTAGTTCAAATTCGTAATTCAATTCACTCCAGTGACCATTCTGTACCATTTCTCTAAAAATGGCACCTTTTCTTGAAAATTCAGTCGGAAAGGCAGTTGAGTCAGTATCATTGTCAGCTCATTGGAGTTCCGAAACTCTAAAACCCAGCTTAATCTAGCTCATCTCAGTTCAATCCAGCTTGAACCCTAATTTTCAGTGTCACTCTAGCCCGGCAGAGCTCGAAAACCATTTCTTCAACCATTTTGCAAATTTTATCAATTTTAATGCTTTTTGAACTGGTACAGCTGCCAATCAGGGTTTAAAATCCAAAATTCTTCATTCAGGGTTAGCATTTCGCATAGCATTTCATGTCATCTCTCATCATTTCATATCATTTCTTAGCATTTCATAACATTTCATCACATTTCATTTCATTTTCGAAGTCCAGAACTCCAGTTTTATAAATTTTAATCCAGATTGAGTTTCAAAAACTTTCAAAAATTAACTTCAAAACCTCGGGTTTCCAAAATTGACATTTTTACCCCCGAAAGTCTAAATTTGGAAATATTTTCTCAAGAAAAAAATATCTGGATTTCTTCCAAAATCAAATTTTCATATTCTATACTGAATTTGCTTCGCAACGAGCTATTAAACTTCAAAATCCGAGCTCGTTTCAAAAACTGCCAAAAATAGCTCGTTTCGTTTTGAAAATATTTTCTCGAGAAAAACAATCTGGATTTCTTTCAAAATTACATTTTTAAATTCTACATTGGATTTGCTTCGCAACGGGGTATTGAACTTCAAAATCCGAGCTCATTTCAAAAACTGCCAAAAATAGCCTGTTTCGTTTGGAAACTTTCTGAAAAGACTATTTTACCCCTCTAATCGTCAAAATGAATTTCAAAATCAAAATTTGGACCCGCTCTGAGATGGCCCATCCATTTGCATTCTCTTGTTTTAATTTATAAGAAAAGAAAAAAAAAATTATCTTTTTCTTTATTTTTTTTGTTGTTTGTTTTATTTTATTTTATTTATTTATTTATTTTTATTATGTTATTCTTCCTAAGGTGGGACCCACAAGGTGGTCACCCAAACCTCCAGCCCCACTTTCCATTTTTTTCCTTCCTCTCTTCCTTTCCCTTTTCCTTTTTTTCCTCCTTTTCTTTCTTTCTTTTCTTCCTTTCTTCTTTCTTTTTCCCTTCTTTCTTTCTTTTCTCCTTTCTTTCCTCTCCCTCCACTCACGTATGGGATTTTCCAGCCTTCCTTCCTCTCTTCCTTTCCCTCTCTTTTCTTGCTTTTCTTTCCTTTTCTTTCTCCCTTCTCTCTTTCCTTCTTTTCTTCCCTTTCTTTCCTTCTTCCTTTCCTTCTTCCCTTCCTTCCTTCCTTCTTTTTCCCCAAGCTCCAGCCTATTCACGTCTACTACATTCATTCACGCTCAGCCTTTTAGCTCCATCATCTCCCATTAAAATGAAAAACTTAGGTCTTTGGTTGATTTTTCTCTAAGTTATAACAAGAGAAGGACATACGGCTGCCAGTTTTTTTTCCCTTTCTCTCACATTCACGCCTTTCACCTTGGCTATCCCATTCAGCCCCTTGAACTCTCTCCCTCACGTATCAATCCCTCTCCCTCTCTTTGTTACCTCCCAGTATTCCTTTCTTCAACCACAACACTTCCAGCCATTACCAACCTTCCCACGGTAGATTCATCTTCAGCCCTTGGTTGCAGCCACCAGCCCCTACAACGGCCACCAGCTGCAGCCCCTCCTTAGGTGTATGGTTCCAGCCACCTCCTTGGACTCCCAACCATCTTCAAGCACCTGCAGCTCCCCCTTGCTCGGCAACAACATCAATCCTTTCACCACCTTCAACGTTGCTTCATCTTCTTCAACTAATCCAGCCACTTCAGTGCCACCATCACCTTCAACTCCTTTCACCAGTGCAGCCACCGTTGCAGCCTTGGTGAAGACTTTTCTTGGTGCAACTTCAGCAAACACCTCCTTCAACCAATCTCTACATCACCTACCTTCAACCTTGGCAACACTGCAACTTCAACTTGCAACCAACAGTTGATCCTAACCTCCCTCAAGGTAAAGTGTTGCTTTACCTTTTGCCTTTATTATTATTATTTTTTTTTTAGATATTTATTACATGGTTTATCTAAACTCTCTAAACTCAACGTGAGACCATACCAAATCTGGTTTCACATTGTTGAGAACTCTCATCCACAGCCATGAATGGTAAAAAAATATATGTATATAAAAATAGATAAATACAAAACGTGTACTTTATGTGTAGGCTAAAAAAAATGAAAAGATCCGTCCACTCAATGGATCGAATCTCTCATTTTGGAGAGCCAATATTAAATTGATCATATCCTCCTAGATTTAGGTTTTAGTTTTATGATTCATGTCATCTTATGTTTAAATGCATTTAGATTAATTCATTTTGTTAATTATTTCGTTTTATATATGAACCATGCTTAGTTCAAAATCTGTAAAATTTTAGTTTTAGACAAAGTCCATGCATCATTTTATATAAGTTTCTGCATTTAAAAATTCTTGTAAATTTTAGAGTAACTAGGTTTACATGTCTTTGTTTTACTATCGAAAATTTGATTCAATCCGGGTTGTGGAACCTATCTAAACCGATCAAACCCTAAATCGGGTTTTTTGTCTCTCAGAATTTCCAGTTTACACTTTAGCCGACAAGAACCTCCGACATTACCCTTGTGGAAGATCCGGATCATCATCCAAAAATCATAGTGGATTCATAATTGAATCTACTAGTGATCTGAAAATTTTTATGTTTTTCCAAGCAGTTTTGCCCTCTTAAAAAAATCGGATTTCCCAGGCCCCTGGGAAAATATCAATTTTCCTTTGTCAGGGTACAGACAGACCTTAATGCATCAAGTCCGCCAAATATGTAACCCGTCTGCAAAAACTTTCAACATGAAAGTTGTTCCTAACATAATTTTATATCATTTCCCAAAATTTAGGAATTTTTGGATCTGTTTCATTGTTTTTCCCGGATTTTCTATTTCTGTCTAACAGATTCCAATGTCCAGAAATTCCAGAGATTTAGGTCTCTGATAACATTGTGGCCTTTTTCAAACCGTAACCCTAATCCTAATGGTGTCAAAAGATAAAATCTTCCTCTGTTTGTCAGGGACATTTTCCCACAATTTAAGCCATTTTCCCATCTGTCTGCCATGTTTCGCACATTTTCTACCAAAACCTGTCTGTTTCCTTCATTTACTAGAGTCGCCGGATTCCGATCCGACTTGCCGGAGTGGTACAGCTACGACCATAGGTCAAAACCAGAAAGTGTAAAAGGAAAAAATCCTTTACCTACTGTCCTCTGTCACCCCATAAAATTTGGGAAATTTTTATGGAAGATTGATATCCTAAATCCCCTTTAGAATCAATATTTTAGGCAAAAATCATAAAATTTAGAGTTTTTATTTGAATTTCCATATTTAAAAATACAAAAAAAATAGATTTTCGAGATCCATTATGTTTCTAGGGTTATTTTAGTTGTCCATGCCAAATTTGGTTTAATTCCAAGTTCATTTGCTCCATGTGTTAGTTTATCTTTAAATTCAGAAGCGAAAATCAAGTTAAATTCAATATTTTATGATATTTTCGCCATGTTAGGGTTTTTATCATGTACATAAGCATGTAGAATCATATTAGGGTTAATTTTAATCTCATTTGCATTTCATATTTTTCAATTTTGCAAAATTTATTTCAGAAAACCCTGGTTTCAAGGCCATAGTCTTGTTATCAGGGGTATTTTGGTCATTTTGACCTAAATTTCGAAATTTCAATTTTTAATTCTCCAAAATTTCATGCATATCATCATATTTTATCATATTATGTTTGATTTATTTTATTTGATTTTCAAAATTCCAAAATTTACAAAAATTCTTTCATAAAACCCTGATTTCAAGGTCATCAGGGGTATTTTAGTCATTTTGACCCCAATTTCGAATTTTCAAGTTTATTTTCAAAATTTATTCATTATTTATCATGTTTATATCAAAGGGGGTATGATTCTAGGTTTATATCTGAATAATATCCGATAATTTTCCATATTTTTGGATAAATTCAGAAAAACCTACATTTTTGTGCTAACCTTGTTTTCGAGTTTTGCAGGAATATTCAAGAAGAAGACTTAGCCATTTTATTTCTTTTATTTCAATTCAATGTAAAAATCAATGTAATATTTGGAATAAGAGTTACATTTCTGCTTAGAATAGGGCTGCATTGCATATAGTTTAATTTATGCAAATTTTAATATGTGATGTATGATTCATGCACATTATTTCAAATTCAATATGGTTTACACGAATGGCATGTGCACAAGCTTTTATGGAGTTTATAAACTCGGTGGGATTCGTATTTATGGCCATAGTCAGAATACGAAGAAAACCAAGATTTATGATCTTTATATCAGCCACATTCAGCCTACACTCTTAGGCTAACTTCAAAAATGCACTGCATTTCTTAAAGTTTCAAAAGGATTTCCCAATTCCTCAATGAAATTCCCTTTTCAAATTCATATTCATTCATTCATATCATTCAAATTGCATTATTTTCAAACTCATTTTCCAATTTCAATTTCAGAAAATTCAGTTTTCCCAAAAATTTCCAAGTTTCTCAGGATTGGATTTTCTCAGAATTCCAAATTTTCAAATGAGATTTCAAGGCATTTTCCAAGTTCAAATCAAGATTTTCCAATGTTAACATTCTCAAATTTCAAAAATCCCAAGCTTTCAGAAATCGATTTTCTCAAAGTTCTCATTTTCTTGAGAATCCATTTTCCATTTCAAAAGTCATTTTCCAATGAATTTCTTAGATTTTCTTAGGATTCTCAAATCCATTTTCTTAGAGAAAGAAAATTCCAAATCTCAAAAATCGATTTTCCAAAGTTCAAGTTTTCCTGAGAAATCATTTTCCAATGCAAATTTCTGATTTCCAATGAAATTCAATAATTTTCCCAGGAATTCCATTTTCAAGCATTTTCCAATCATTTTCCAATTGCATTTCAATTTTCCAAAGCAAATATCATATTTTCTCAAACTTGCATTTTTCAAAATTCCATAGCACAAGCCTGATTCTTTGTGCATTCTAGGAAAAATAGAACATAATTTAGATATTTGAGTCAAGTTAAAGCACATAATTGGTCCTTGGTTCAATTACCCCTGGTAAAGGCGCCAGGAACGGTTGAACCTCGTACCGACAGGCGGATCCCATTCCATGGAATTTTCCTGCAAATTTTCAAAACGGAGGCGAGTAATTTTTAAAACCAATTTCAAAACTTTGGTCGAGTTTGACTCGCAAAATTCGTTTCTCTCTCGCAAGAGAGGGGGAAAAATTTTGCGATGATAACAATAATAAAAGAGGTTTTCCCAATTCTGGCGGCTTCAGGATGGGAGGATTAAGAAGATACTTCTTGATTCGATCGAACGATTGCTGGCATTCTGGCCCCCATTCGAACTTAACTCCTTTTCTGAGTAAGTGGTTGAAGGGTTCGCATCTCATCGCCAAATTGGAAATGAATCGCCGGATTGACTGCATACGTCCTTGAAGGCTACGTAGTTCTTTGAGATTCTTCGGGGGTGGCATATCAATGATAGCCTTTGCTTTGGCGGGGTCGACTTCAATCCCCTTTTTGCTGACCAGAAACCCCAACAGTTTGCCTGATTCGACTCCAAAGACACATTTTTGCGGGTTAAGCCTTAACTTGTAAAGAATAAGTCTTTTAAAGACTTGATCAAGTGCTTCGAGGTGATCTTCTTCCTCTTTAGATTTCACGAGAATATCATCAACATACGCATCCATGATTTTGCGCATCTGATCGTGAAAGATGACAGCCATTGCCCGTTGATACGTTGCTCCAGCATTCTTGAGCCCAAAAGGCATAACCGTATAGCAGAAAGTGCCCCAAGGCGTAGTAAAGGAAGTTTTTGATTGGTCGCGGGCGGCCAACTTAATCTGATTGTAGCCGGAATATCCGTCCATGAAAGAGAACATGGCATGTCCTGCCGTGCTATCGACTAGAAGATCGATGCTTGGAAGTGTATAGTCATCCTTCGGAGTTGCCTTATTGAGGTCTCTGAAGTCTATGCAAATCCTTACTTTGCCGCTTTTCTTTGGGACAACGACGATATTGGCTAACCAATCTGGGTAGTCAATAGCTCGAATAAATCCTACTTTGAGCAGATCTTCAAGTCCTTCCTTGACTTGCTGTTCTATTCTGGGATCCATTTTTCTTAGCTTCTGCTTGACTGGCTTAGCATCCGGCTTTAAGACAAGACGGTGTTCGACTAATTTGGGGTCTAAGCCTGGCATGTCTTCATATGTCCATGCGAACACTTCTTCATGCCGCTTGAGAAAATCTGTAAGCCTTTTCTTTTCTTCTGGACTCAGACTGGTTCCGATCTGGAGAATTTTGGGATCTTCCTCTGAACCGATATTGACACCTTCAGTTGGATCTTGTACTAGAGGAGATGGTTTGTCCTGCTTCTGAACTGCTGCGAACTCCAGTAATTCCTGAAGAGACTGATCATATTCTGCACAATCATCAGACTGCTTTGCACTCTTGTCATTTTCGGTGCTTTCTTTGATTCTGTGAATTGTTGTCGACTTCTGAAGGGCCTTGGGATTGAGAACGAGCTTCTTGATTGTCCGAGAAATTCTGAAATTTTGGAGAAAAAAAATTTGGTTCAGGCAAATCGGCCTATAGTAAGACAAGCAATCATTTGAAGAGAACTATGCATAAAATGGCATTGAATTATAAAATGATGAGACAGACAGAAAGGGAGTAGATGGCATCCGGATAGATAAAGAAACTTGGAATTTTATTGATTGAATTGATCAGTGACATTGGTAAAATGAGACATTTATTTGGAAAAGAATAGAAAGAAAATGACAAATGGTCTTCATTGTGCTCCTTTGACAAAAACAGTCTCCCTTGATGAGCTTCCTCCGGAGAACCCTAGTCCTGCTCTGTGGGGACGATGTTTCTGGATCATTGGCTCGATGCGGCCATCTTCGTTCTTGCCGAGTCCTTTGAAGGGTTGATAGCCATGCTTCAGGAGTAAATCGAATCCCTTTCTTGACTTCCTGAATTGTGGAAACAAGGGATGATCCTTAATGGTGCTGTAGTCGATTCGACCTCCAACCTTGAAGAATTGAGGACCTTTCCATCGGGTTGTGGCTACTGTGTGCGGAGATAGTTCTGAGGATGCCTGGAGTATTTCTCGATTTTCTCCGTGACTGATCTCTTCACTTTCCCTGATGCTGAGAATATCTGCATTGAATGATGGCCGGGGAATCATGGGCCGCGGGAGCCTTTCTTCTGGGTCTTCTCCCAGTATTGTGGTAATCATTCCACCTTTTGACCACTTCACACATTGATGTAGGGTGGAAGGCACTGCATTAGCATTGTGAATCAACGTCCTTCCGAGCAGCAAGTTGTAGGTTGGTGGTACATTAACCACGTGAAAAAGCACTGAATGCACTGAATAGTTGATGAACACCTCCAGGAATATCTTGCCCTTGGCCGTTTGACCATGATTGTCAAACCCATAGATAGTGATGGGATCCAGAATATATTCTTCATCCTTGATCCCTAATGCCTTTGCGGTCATTTCAGGGCAAATATTGAGGCTACTACCTCCATCGACCAACACATGCGGTACTGTCATTCCTCTGACCCGAACGACAATGTAAAGAGCATTATTATGAAAGGAATGAGGCTTTGGAAGGTCCTCATCCGAAAAAGTGATTGGTGCATTGGTCATGGCAGAGTTCACAATCTGTGCCATGTCTTCTGGAGTGGTACTGGGCTTAACTTTGATTTTTCTGAGTAAATCATTCAGTACTTGTCGGTGCTTGCTAGAATTCTTGGCCAAGTCAAGGATGAAGACATTGGATAAAGCGGTCAGAGGCTTCTGACTTGAATTCTCTAGCCTAGGTCTAACGATTTGCTTGAAGAAGTCAGGAGTTCCTTTTGATTTGGGGGCTGACTTCATAGATGCTTCCGAAACTTTCATTTTGTCGAATGCTGAGATTAAGTCCATCTTCTTGGAATCTGGAGCTGCTTGTCGTAGCACTGTCACCTGATGCTGAACTTGGAGATCTTGCGTAGAACATGGCTTGATATGCTCATGCGGTAGAAAGGGTTGTGCAAACACTACTGCTGTGGTGTGTGAAGGGAAGGGGTGATTGAGAATGTCCATTTTCTCTTCTTCTTCTCCTTCCACTAGAAGATTTTTTTCAATGAGGTCTTGTATGATGTTTTTGAGAACAAAGCAGTTCTCAGTGTTGTGTCCCACTGTCCTGTGGAACTTGCAGAACTGATCTTTCCATTTTCCCATAGAGACAGGGGGATCGGCCAATCTGGGCAACTTAACCATTTCCTTTGATAGCATGTACTCGAGCACGTCCTCGAGTGATTGGTTAAGAGGAGTAAATTTTCTGTCGTAACTCCATCCTTCATGTCTAGTCTTCTCACGTAGTTTCGGCCCTTGATCCTGCTGAGGAGGCTTGCTGTATTGAGGGGCAGGCTTTGCTTTCTGATCTTTGTGGTTCAAACTGTCTGAGCTGTAGCAGTAATCTTTCTTCTGCCCTTTGTGCTGATTTCGGCCTTTGTTATTGTTGTTGGCAGAATAAGTGAAGTGAGCTTTCTTCTTTTGCTCACCATGGGAGTTGTTCTTAAAAAAGGTGAAGCCTTCATAGACTCCATTTTCCACACTCAGCTCGAGTCATTCGGCTCGTTCAGACAGCTCAATGAAGGTCCTGGACGGCGCTGTGGAGATTAATCCTCTTAACGGCTGCGAGAAATTGTTGAGGATTAAGGACAATGCATGCCTTTCCGAGATAGGATCTCTCATCTTATTACAGGCTGATCTCCATCTGTGAATGAAGTCCTGTGCTTTTTCATTCTCATTCTGCCTTAAATTGCAGAGATGACTTAGTGTAGGCAACGCTTCTGTGTTGAACAAGAAGCATTCAATAAAGAGATTCACAACTTTGTCGAACTCCTTGAGCTCGATGGGGTTGATATGCTCAGCATACCACTTGGCTGCAACTCCTTCCAAGCTGCGGGGGAAGCATAGAAACAATGCTCGGTTATCCCTCTTAAACCGAGAGCATTCAGCAAAGAAGGTGGCGAGATGAGCTTTTGGGTCGCCAGAACCATCGAATTTGATGAATTTTCGGGGGAGATTCTCCAGATCATCATCCCCTTCTAAGCCGTCATAAAAGTCCTCACTGGTGAAGACTTTCTTGCCCTTGTCGCGGGCTTTCAGATCTTTGACAACTCGGGCCATTTCTTTAAACTGCGCTTGCAAAGGCTCTTCTTTATCTCTGCTTTTTTATCTGCGGCTTTTACTTTGGCCACGCTTCTGAAATGCCGGAGGCACCTCATATTCTTCATCTGTGTTTTCAGTTGAATCTGATTCATCTGAAATCTCTTCTGGCTGGATTTGCTTCTTGGAAGCCTTCTTACCCCTGTGACCATGGAACTTTTCTCTGAATGGGTTCCTTTCTGAGCTGGTCTCGGGCTGCTCATTCATCATCTTATTCATCATTTTTCTGAACATGGCATACATTTGAGGGTCTATGCCGTCATCTTCTTGTTGCTGCTCTTGACTCTTCTCGGATCGAGGGGAACCCATTTCTTCTTCCGAGGCTGATGAGTACTGGGATGCCGTGGTTCTTTTGTCTGATCTTGTCTCAACCATCAAATGGTATGGATGCTCTCTGCAGGGCAAAGACCTGATTAGATTATGAAGGAATTAGCTTTTGGAAGAAATATTTACTGAAAATATGGTAGACAATTTGGAAAAGATGTCCCATTACTAGGGACTGAGTCGTCGTGGGAATCACGACAATTGTGTTGCCATTCCTTCTGCAAACGAAAATATGCCTTGTTACCTAGGCGAGTTCGTCAAACCACAATAGAAGGAAAGAAAATTTTATTAAAATGAGAAGAATAAGATTTTATTGATCTTGACAAAGAGGTGGGGGACAAACAATTTGCCACCATTTACGATAGTCGGCAGACACTCTAGGGCCTGGAAAGATTTTAAGAGAGACAAAGGAATCTCAGCCGTAGCGGGCAGAGTGATATGCCCCGGACCATTGTGCGGAAGTGAGATCAAACTCTGCCATAACTCCTGATAACAAGTGAGCTTCGACGTACTGCTGCCTTTGAGAGAACTGCCGAACACATCTCTCTGGTTGGTAATAAGTGCAGAAGAAAGGTCCCAGCAACTTGAACCGCTTGCCATAAGCGTAGGTATATCTGGGATGAGATATTTGCCGATCAAAATAGTCCCAAACAACGTCATCCTCTTGAATGTTGTTGATCATGGACCGGTACTGCGCCACTGGAAGGAGTTCTTGACCATTGTATCTGAAAGAGCTTGCTCGGGCTGGAACGTGTTGGAAAAACCAGGACTGAAGTGCGTAGATGCATCCTTCAACTAAAATGGATTCTCCAAGTGAGAATCGGGTCAGACCTCGATAGAGGAAGGCGAGCACTGCCATGGCTATAGAGAGGCGATTGGTTTGCCGACTTCCCCATCTTCTCATAAGCTGGATTATTCTGATGTCCATGTAGTTTTGTCCATCTGGAAAGAGGGATAATCCTACAGTGCATAGAACCATTGCATTCTGAATCCTTTTTTTGGTTGTTCTTGAAAGCGAGCTGACTTCGACGAAGGTCCCGTACTGGCGGTATAACTCAAGTAGGTCAACATATTCATTTCCTTCTAACTGGATTAGGGGCCAAGATCGGCGGCCTGTCATACGAGCTAAGGAGTCTCGGGGGTCCAAACCCTTGACATTGATAAGGAATTGATGCTCTAATGGGTCTCCTGGTTGACCGGCTGGTTCTGGTAACCCCATGATTTCTGAAAATTCATCCATTAAGACGGTTATTTCTCCCCATGGGAACCAGAAGGTACACGTCCGAGGATTCCATCGCTCCGCCATTGCATGGATTAGGTTGCCATTGATGGTCTGCTTTCCGACTGCTGATGCCAGCTCTAATCCGCACTCACTCAAATGGTCCGGGAACATTCGGGAAAAGCTCTTTAGCCAGGAATAATACCACCGGGGAATGAAAGTTCCGGTGTTGAGGGCTCGATGTTCAGGACGATCTTGTCGCACCTCGAAGGAGATGTGACCTTCAGGAAAGATAGGATCGACTTGACTGGATGCCATCAAACTGAAAACAGAGAAAGACTCAGAATGAGACTTAGGAAAATGTGAGAAATTTTGAAAAATTTTGCAGGCAGGATAAAAATGCAGCTAGAAATTCGAGATCCAGTAGAAAGGTAGAATGTAAAATCGCCTGGAGTTTTGGAAGAAATGGGATATTTGGAAGAATCATTCAGGGTTTGAGAAAAAGACCTTGTGGAAAATAAGGATATTTGGAATAAGACCTAATGAGTTAAAAAAAAAACCTTGGCAAATATAAAGAATGGAGAAAATCATACATACAATCACATCCTGCACAAACATTTATGCACATTCAGCATTCTCTAAAAGGCTGACTCTAGATGCATCATTTTGAAAACAGTTGTAGGACCTTAATCCTAACTCTAAGTTCAGATCATCTTTGTCCAATCCAGTTATGCCGATATACTCGAACCGAAATCCGAGGTACGTGGCATAGAATTTCAACTCCGGTTCTAAGGTAAGGTTTTCCAACATCCTTGAGCGCCTACCGATATACTTCGGACTGTGGCCCGCGGTACGTGGTAGGGGGGTGTTAACCCAAATAGTTGGCCCAGTTATGAGGCTCTGTCCCGAACTATGGTTCTGGAAGAGAGCCCAGCAACGTGAAGACCAGGTAATGATAGGTAATTGAGGTTTTGAAAAAATGATCACATGCAAGAAATAGAGGGCTCTAAATCCTAGAGAGATAGACTTTTGAAAATCTTTGAAGAAGCATACATTGTTTGCATTCAGATCCTAAATTGAGGAGGGTTGTATTTAGACCTAAGTCTATGTGAGCATGAAAAAAATATCTCCTCAATCTGGTCCTACCAAACCATGCCTAAGCTATATACAATCAATGTCAGCTAGGTCAAAATCTAGGCTCCTAGGCTCACATGATATTGAAAGTAAAAGAGCTGACATTTTGTGAACATAACTAAGTTAATCATAATTTAGGTCAGACAAGGACAGGTCCCATCACGGTCGCCAAACTTGTTATCGTCGCGAAATTTTTCCCCGTCTTCCCTTCCTTGCGGAAGAGAGAAAGAGGAAACGCTTTCGCACTTCAAACTTGACCGGATTTTGGAAATGTTTTGAAATACTCGCCTCCGTTTTGAAAATTGCGGGAAAATCCTTGGGATGGGGCTCGACCTGTCGGTACGAGGTTCGACCGTTCCTGCCGCCTTTAACAGGGGTAATCGAATCAAGGACCAAAATCGTGCTTGACTTAGTTAAATTATCAAAGTTATGTTCTATCCTAAATGCACAGAGAATTCAGGCATGTGCTATGAGATTTTGGAAAATGCAGCTTGGGAAAAACATGATGTATGCTTGGAAAATATTTGGAGTTGAAAAGATTCTCTCAGGAAAAAGACGAAAGTCAATTTCTCAGGAAAACTCATGTGAAAAAGGGTTTTTGAAGTCACGGGAAAGTTCATGAAGTTGTGGGAAAATCATGAATGCTTGAAAATCCTGGGAAAATGGAATTGATTCTTGAGAAAAGGGTGAACCTTTGAAAAGGGAAACACTTCTTAGGAAAACTTGGACTTTGAGAGTTTTCTTAGGAAAATGATGGAAATTCATTGGAAATCCCTTGTGGAAAAGGGAAATTGAAACTTGAGAGGTTGAAAACCTGAGAATCTTAACCTTGACATACTTGGAAATCGATTTTGGATTTTGGAGAAAGATTGAAAAACTTTTTTTTTTTTGAAAGTCTTAAGAAAGTAACATTTTCCAGGGAAAACTGTGAAAAACTTGACTTGGCAAAACCGATTTTGGAAAATCCATAGAGTTTCTTGAGAAATCGATTTCTTGAGAATGAAGTTTTCTTGAGAAAATCTTGAGAAAATCAATGATTTCATGATGCAAATGACATGAGTAAATGAATGCACTTTGAAAGGTTTTCTAAGGAATTGGTTGGAAAATGTGCATTAAGTCCAAATAAATCCTTCACATATTCTGACTGTGACCATGAATATGTTCAGAACTTAGTTGATTTGTTGCACATGATTTTGAAAACTTTGGAAATATGATGTGCATTTTAAGATAGCCTAAGAGTGTAGGCTCTATGTGACTAGTAGAAAGATGATGGATCTGGGTCTCGTCCATATTCTGACTAGGGCCGTAAATATGGATCCCACCGAGTCCATCAACTCCCTAAGAGTTGGTGCACGTGCCATTCGTGAACATCCATAGTGCTTTTGAAATAAAATGCATGAATCATATAATCAGGATATTGCATAAATTTAAACTATATGATATGCATCCTAGTCTAAGCAGGAAATTAACTCTCTTATTCCAAAATTTATATTATTACATCACTTAAATAAATGAAATAAAAGAAATTTGCAGACTTCAGCTCCTTCTTTTGATTGTTCCTGCCAAACTTGAAATTGGGTTAGCTCAAATATGTGGGTTTTTCCAAGATTTTCCAATAATATTATGAAATTATTGAATTTAATTGGACATAAACCCTATTCTCATGCTTCCTTGATATTTTAAAATGATGAAAATGCTATAAATTCAGTAGAAAACAGTTTGAAATTCGGAATTGGTGGTCAAAATGACCAAAATACCCCTAAAATTAAAGTTACACCTTTAAAATCAGGGTTTTTTTGAAGGAAAACTTGGTAAAACTGAGATTTCGAAATTCAAATTGAATCCAATGATGATGAAATGCAGTGAGAGACATGATGACATGCTTTTAAATGCATTAAGACTGTAAAATCAGAATTTAATATTTTGCAATTTATCAAAAATAACGATTTTCGCTTGTTTTTCACTTGGATTCGGGTCCTGCGGGACCCTGTTTTGGTATTATGGCTAATCCGAACCTCAAATGGATTCCAAATTGAACCAAATTCGGTATAAAGCATCTAATTACTCTGATAAACAACCTAGAATGCTAAAAATCACGAAATGATATGATTTAAATGCTAAAATTCAAAGAAAGTCCTAAAATGGTGGATTTTGCCTATGGATCCGAACCAAATGCAATGCCTAATATGATAATGCAAGATTTACGCCATGGAAACTTCTGATATTTTGCAGACTGCTAAAAAACCCGAAATGTAGCATTTTTGGTTTTTACAGCCTCGGGATTTGAGCCATGGTGAGTTCGGCAACAGGGATTTAGTTCTGACAGAGGTAAAAATCATCGTAATCTGATGTAAAATTCCAAAAAAATATAAAAGAGCAATGGAAATTTATGAAATTAATCATAGCTACGCACGACACCTACATGAACAACTTTCATGTTTATGACTTTGGCATTTGATCAACGGAAACACAGATAAAAATATAACTATTCCTGCCTAAACTAACAGAACAGACAAATATAGCAAAACAGGAGACTGACAAAAAAAATCTGAAGCAGGTATCAACGCTGTTCTAAAAATCACAGGCTTTCATATGCAAACATAGGACATCTCGGACACAACTTTCACTTATTACAGTTTTGGATTTGGAGCGACACACAAAGAGAAACCCTAGCCCTAAGTCGATCCAAGATCTCAGAGGCCCAAATTAGGCTCTGACACGTGTCCCGAACTCTCGGATTTTTATCAGACATTAAAAAAAATCAGAAAAATCTGAAACAATCATATTAAAAACTAGACATTCTCCCGAGTTCAGAACAGTTTTCGGATCGAAAATCGAATCTCCCATGAGGGATATCTCGATTTTACAAGTCGGCAAATGATTTTCAAAACGCATCTCGGGTAACAAAACCCGACTTTCCATTTTGAATGTTTACTGCAGTAAACAAATTCAAATGCCTCCTAATTTTTGGCACTATTTTAGGGACACCTAAGGGCGCATTCCGTGATTTTTTTGGGATTTTTAATAAAACATAAATGCATGAAATGATGTGTGGACTGACTGACAAAAACAGAAACCTATTGAAAATAAGCAGAATTGAAATGGATGCTAAATTAATCCTAATT
>NW_028323243.1:0-76997 GCF_984573655.1 Nuphar pumila | reverse complement strand
AGTCGGTAATCGGGGAGAGCTGTGGTTCCTTCCTATTCTCGGTACCACCCCTAACTAGCTCCCCGTTTGTGAAGAAACCCACCATACGTGCAGCTCCTTCAGGCGCCCGCACAGCCCACCTGCAGCTCCCCGGACCTCATGGAGACCGCCGACTTCCTCTTTGGCGGTGTGCAGCATACCGCACTCTCCTCGCACAGGGAGTATCCGGCAGACTCCCAGCTTGCCTTTCATGCACAACCCGCCGCGGTGCCAAGCCGCCGAGCTGTGGCTGTGCCAAACAGCTTGCGGCGAGAGGTCGACCTCAATGAGGCGACAGTCGAGCACTCCAGGCCTGACTGGGATGGCTGGCAGGCGTATCAGCACATGCTTTCTCCACCCCTGTGGTCCACCGGGGCTACTTCCCCCCCACCTGCCGCGCAGGGACTGCCAGGAGTCCTCAACTCAACTCGAAGCCTGGCGAGCGCGCAATGGCTCCCAGTCACACGGCCCCAACTCCCATGCCGATGGAGGGGTCTCGTGTTGCTCAGAAGCCCCCGGAAGTGGTTGAAGGTGAAGTACTCGGGCAAGCCGTCCCCTCCCCTCCCTCCACCGCAGCTGATTGAGCATACCAGTGGCATCTCAACGGCCGAGCTCCCGATTTGGGGGGATTCGGGTGCCTTCGCGCCATGACTCAGCTGGACGACCACTACGCGATCCAGCTGATGGGCTTCATACGCAGCGAGTGCAGCAGCGGCGACAGGTCAAGAACGACCACACCCGCCATTCTGCCTAACTCAGTCTCCGCCCCTGTTGCTCCAAGGCTCCACAACAAGGCAGCAGTGGCAGCAGCTGACCCTCTTGCAGTCACACCTCTCCAAGGAATTGACTGGACTACAATGCCCTCAGTCTCTGATGCGGAGCTTGGTGCCCTTTTTGCGGTGATCGATAGTTGTGGCAGCGATCTCGAGCTTGGGACTGAGCCCCGCTACTGGCCTGGCGAGGGCGGTGCCGGCCCTTTCCAAGGCCCCTCAGAGCCCCAGCACGCCTCCGCTTTGATGATCCCCTCCTTCCCAAGCGCCTTGCACGTAGATTGTGCCACCGGCCATTTTCACACTACAGACGACTTTTAACACCGTTTCTTGGAGTGGATGGAGGATGTCAGCCAGCACCCCAACAACACCAACGTAGATTCCGAGGCACGCGCCACAAAGATTCAAAGGGTGTTCAACAACAAGGGCCTGCCCCACGCACCCCAACCTACCATGTACGATACAACAACAGCACACCACCGCCCCCACCAGCTCATTTCGTATCGCTCACATCCCAATCACCGCAGCTTGCAGCCCAGATCATGCAGCCACATACCGCCACCACCGCATTGTCAGCTGTGACTGAGTCAACCCCTCCTTCCAGGACATCGAGCGCCGCACTTCGTCCATGATGACTCGCTTCAATGGCGCCAACGACCAGGTCTACCCGGCCAATGTCTCCGCCTTTCCAGGGTAGCTACTCCAACGATCGCCCGCTTCACAGCGTGAGCTCAACACATTCCATGCCGCCCTAAACAGCAGCAGCATGCTTCCAACGCGCATGGACTTCTACTCCAACATGACACACCCTCTCCCAAAACGCCTGGAGCATCATGGAGGACATGAAGCACAATCCAGTGAGCGCTCCTGGGGGCGAAGAGGAGAAGGGCAGCGGGGAGTGGGCCCCCAACCCATTCATGGGTGCAGAGGATTCGATGGGCCTCGCGCTGGGGCCCCTGGACCCTATGTCCCTGTCGCCGCGTTTGCATGACTGTGCAGCAGGCATCGATGCATCCCAGTCACAAGGGTGGATGAGCGCCTCCAACAGCAACTGTGGCACCAGCACCCATGCACAGCATGGCTTCCGACGGTACGGTGAAGCATCGCACCGGTGATGACTCATTGCAAGGCAGGTTGCGCATGTTAGCAGTCATCCTGATGCAGTGCTCGTTGAACAAGGGCTGCCTACTCGCCGCCGTTTCCCGCCCTCACTTTGCGCTCCCACGGCTGAGAGCGCTTGACAACGCCCGAACAAACAAGCTGCCTGCAAACGGCATGCAGTACCCTGGCTGAGTTTGCGACTTCAGCCGGAGCACCATGACAGGGTTTTGTGCGAGCCTCGGTGACAAATATGCGTTGAAGCACGGAGATCCATTCCGTGATACATCCAAATAAATAAATAAATAAATATAATATAAATATAAATATAAATATAAATATATATATATATAAATATATATATACTATGTATATAATAATATATATCAATCCAATAATACAGCAAAAATCAGGCCATGTGCTGTAGCCGCACTACTTCTGACTCCCGATGGCACTGACATACACCTGTGAGCGCCAGCTATGTAGCTTCAACCCGTCTTCACTCAATCTTTGTCAGCCAATTACCAGTGTGTGCAGCCTATAGATGCCGCACTAGCCTATTGTCAAGACATTATGACGTGATCCCGAAATGCACTTGTGTGATGAGGCATCCTGCTCACCATGAGAGACGTCACAGAAGATTAAACTGATCTCTACTAATCTCTACTTACCATTGCTGTGGCAATTGGGACCCCCCAACGTAGATTCGCATCTGATATCTCAATCTGATATATCTAGATTTGCATCTGATATATCTATGTAGGTTGCTTGCGCAGCAGATGCTGCTGCTCCTGCTGATTCTCACTAGATGATGTAGTACTGGTACTGGACCGCTGTGGATAGTTGCAAAAGGTACATCTCTTGACTGATGATGACAATGATATTTCATTCACAACACTACCGCATGGACATTGACGACTTCAAGAACTTGGCTGACTGTAACATCTACTGGGAGCTCGGAAAATTGCAGTCATTCGTCTGAAACCTGTCTTGCAGTACGAACGGGCGCCCAAAGAATCTTCATAGCGTAGCTGCTTTACTGCTTGCAGTTTGTTAACAGGTGCCTTGAGGGCAAAGCATTTGGCCGACTGACTGCTTGTCGCTGCAGCCAAGTGCTGGCCCTGTACCATGCCTCACTGAAATCCCAGAGAGTGTACTTGAGCAGCGCCGAAACATTCACCTGTAACCCCTGTCCTTAGCAAGCCTTTCAGGCCTCAGGAGGCTCACTATGGACCCTTACCTCGGCTGCGTTGGTTGTCACGTCATTCTCCTGCTGAAGAACATCCTCCGACTCTGTCACACCTGCAAAATCACCTGAGAAAACATATAGCAGTCGAGCAGTCTGGCTAGACATTACTGGGCGAAAACGGTCGCATCACTTGAGCGCAAGTCTGTGCGAACGTGCTAGCGTGCAGATGTAAGATCACAATACATTCACTTACGTAGGAATTATCAGCAATGAATATGCAGCCATATATGATTTAGAAGGGGGCATGGGGGCAAGCTTACCTCCCAAGCTAACAAATAGCCAAAGCACAAGGGCCGCAACGGGTGTAACGTTGAGATCATCAACATCATCTCACTGGACCCTTGTGATCTTGGCCATTTCATACAACACCACATGCCAGTTTGCGTGCCATCTTCGGCGACCCCGCACGGCACATGGCACTTGTCTTTGAAAAAGATCTTGTAGCTGTCCAGCCAGCTGCCGTGGTGGTTGAGTTCCATAAACTTGAACATCCTTTAACCTCCGCCTTCCACATAGCCACGAAGACCCGCTTTCCTTGCAACTCATCCCCTACCTTCTTCTCAGGACTGTCTTGGTTGCACTTGAAGAGCTCCGAAACAACACCTGGCAGTAACTCGTATGTGAGTCACTAAGCTGTCGATCATTGTCTGAACCAATGAACTTTGACTGGGCATGTCGAGGCTGCGCATAACCTAGTGACGGGCCTAAAGGGGCACATGCTTGGGCTATCCGAAGCATGCACACATGGAGAGTTAGGACGGGACACATCAGCAAGCACTTACATCGATCGTGACCTAGAATTGTTTTGCTGATCGGTCAACCAGAAGGATGAGTACCAAATCGAAGTATGATGATGATGATGTATCTTTTTACAACATTACCGCATTCACATGAACATTGGCAACTCCAAGAACTACTCGGGAATCAGTGCTACCATTACTTTCATCTAAGGCAAGCGTACCTGGACCAGCCTGACTTACCATATCCTGACCTGACATGTCTTCTTCATCGTCTTGTACCCTGCAAGAAAGGAGATCAGCCACAACTGACCAAAAACGGCCCGTCAATTCCTTTGGGAGATCGTCGCAACCCATACTCAAAATCGTTGTTAAGAGATCAACTCCCAACAGAGATTCCAATTTAGTTGCCAATATCCTACCTTGTGGTCCAAGACCTCCAACCACTTCAAGAAATTGGTCTATTATAGGCCACAAGCTGGGACAATCCACGGTGCAGTGAACACAGCCTGTGTGAGCATCCCACAAATGCTCATCGCAGTCATTGCAGTGATACTGAGAGGGATCGACAAACTCGAAAGTTTGGTTTTGAAGTCTGCTTCGAAGGGCAAACAGCTTGCCGCTTCCGGCGCTCATGATAGTACGAGCCTAAACAGAGGGCAAGCTTGACAGATATGGTGCAAGACCACGTGGTCGCCTGCCAATGCACACCCACTTCCAAGGCACTGCAGAGTGCGGCGCTGCAACATATCTGGCTTTCCCCCGAAGTAGGTGCCAACTCCATATGTTGTCAAGGAGGTGTTGCCTATCAACCTGATCAATAGGCAGCACCTCTGCTTCCTGCACTGGCATATTCGCCACCTGCACTCCTCCTTGAAATCTGGAGGAGATGCGCCTAGCGACCAGCTGCTTTGTAGGGGCAGTGAAGATATCAGAGATATTCAGGTCGTGGCAAATGTCCGCTGAAGATTCCTGCACCTCTCCTTGCCAATTGGCCCCTACCCTTGGGCGTCCGACTGCTCGATGCCCAGGGAAACGACATGCTTTTGCCAATTTACACCATCGAGTACTTTGTAAAGTGGTCAAATGCTTATCATAGCATTGTTTAGAGGCGTCCATGAGAAGTGATGGGGGCAATAAGCCCATGTCTGTGAACAAGACATCCGAGGCAACCTCCCAGCACTGCAAACCCATCACCGCTCGCATCGCCTCCTTTGCGACGACATCGAAGCAGCGTCTGTTGACTTGCGAGGTGGACCAAACCTCACTGCCAAACAGAACTGAGCTGTAGATGAATGTCTGGATCATCATGGTGCGGGTCTTGATCGGGATTCGGTGGCAAGCTAGGAGAGGCCTCCAGTACCCCCAACGCAGCCCGCATTTTGGCCAGTGCTTTGCACGCATGCAGATCCAAGACAAGTCTGCCGCTGTATTTAAGCGAGCTGTGATTACAAAACGGCAAGCTTGATGTTCAGTCGCATGCAAGCAGTCAGTGACTCGTGATTCATCATTTCCTCATGCGACTGGTCCTCCTTCTCCTCTATTTGTCCTTTGCCACGCATAACGGCAATCATACTCTCATAATTGCACATTGTTTCGAGTTACACATGAAAAGCCAGGGAGGCAATTAGCCTATGGCTGGTAACAAGACATCGGAGGGAACAGACTTCGAACACCGCAAACCCATCACTGCTCGCATCACCTCCTTTGCGATGACATCAAAGCAACGTCTATTGACTTGCCAGGTGGACCAGACAAAGATGTATGACGGAAGCGATATGCGGCTTGAAGAATACCTCGCGTTCGTTGCAACCTTTCCAAATCAGTGGTTGGCCGCTCTGCCGGAAACATGGCAATCTGCGAGCGCTCTCGGCTAGGGGAAGACTGTGCCCAGCGCCCTGGAGAAAGTGTGCCAGCAGGAAGGTATGGCATGGACAGCTGAGATGACATAAAGGAGGGGTTAGCGACCATTGACACGAAGATGATACTTGATGATGTGCACAAGCGCACGCGAGGGACAGGAATGTGCTTGTACCGGGGTACGCTAGATTATAGATAGTCTGCGATCAGTGATCCTGTGACTCATCTGTGACGCGCCTGCTTGCCCTTCTAGCATGCATGCTCGGATTGCATGCTCGCCCTCATAGCTGACCTCACAAGGCCTCGAGCTGTTTCTTCCAAGCCACTGCTTAGCTCCCCCCCACCGTGCCCCCTCCCATGCGTGATAATGGTCATTCTGGTGGCGATCTTCCGGGGACCTTATGTCTGGTGGTGAGCCTGCTGGTGATCCACAAGGGGACGAGCATGAGGAACATCCAACTAAATGTGCACGGACTACTGCGACGTCACCAACAACGATGGCGTCAGGATGATTGCGCAAAGTTTGGGGTGTAAGAGTTCCAAGGATATTTTTGGGGGAAATATTCCGTGTTAGAATGTCATTCATTGACTGTGCCAAATATCGAGTGATTTGTTGGATCAGCAGGGTATCTAGAGCAGTGAAAACAAATCTATGCGAAGTTCTTGAGATTTGTCACAATAAGCTGGCTGCTCAATTGGTGTGAAGCCATCTTAATAACAGTTGGGCAGAGCACAAGTTTCCCTCTCCTGGCATTACTGTTGCATGAGTAGAGTTCATGAATGTATGCAGTGGATGGACTGTAACGCTTGCAAGGCTGCCTATGGGAAGCATCAAAAGGCAGAGCTCATGTCCGCAGGGCTGGTGTTCTTGTTGGGATTACATTGAACAATTCAAATATTAGGAAGCCCAGCCTGAGTACATCAGAGGCTGTGACCACTGTGAGCATAGACAACAGCTGCCCAAAGTACAAATAAGCTAGTCTACTCTTTGCCGGAAAGTGCATGTCCATGCATGTGCAGCTTACAATACAAGCAATGATTAACTAATTCTGACCTAAAACCTCCCCAAATTCCCCAGGAAACGCCAAAGACGCCCCAAAATCGGGGCAGCCCCGGCCCCGAAGACCACGCCGAGGGCCGCCCCGAGGGCTTCCCCCGGGACTGCACCGGAGCTTTGCCGCCCTGGGGTGGCCCTGCTCCCTGTGCAAGCCTGCCTCTTGCCTGGGGGCCCTCCACTCTGCGTCCTGTGTTTGCTGGCAGGCTTGATGACCTTGCCAGAAATGACGCCCAAGGCTCCTTGCGCCTTTTCCCTCCTGGCAGGAGTCCTGCCAGCTGCGGGCCCTGAATGATACACATATTGTCAGAACCACAGCATCGGACCCTGCCACATTGGTGTGCAAGATCATTTGTGAGACATTGGCACTTGGCTCCCAAAGTGCCAAAGTGCAATGAGCTGTCAATCACACCAGTTCCAACATGTATGTCCACCAAGTATCCCGTGCTAGCTTCGGTGAACAGGCGCCCGCTCCTATCATGGACGCGCTTGGCATTTGCTCTGTTGGAGTACAAGGAATAAGTACTCCTTCATCCTGTGGGTACCTAGCTAGATAACTATATGTCCACGTGAGACTAGCAGTCTCACGTCTATCTAGATCTGTCCTAAGTAGTGTCTCCAGTGACCCCAGATCCTTCTACCTTCCCCACTGGAGATGGAATACTCTGGCATCCTCCACCAGAGTCCTTGGCTTATATTCTCTGTACTGTCAATAATCCGTAAGTTGTCACTAAATCTCAACAGGTTATGGGTCCAGCACGTTCCGCTGCGCCAAACGTGTTATCCCGTACTTTCATTTGGATACGACACTTCCGAGCTCACTGCCGAGTGCCTAATATGGACGACCGCGGAGGAGCTACCGCCAGACATGGGCCTGGATTTCTACTTACTTCGCGAAATTGGCCAAGATGGAGCAAGAAAATGTTGGCCTTCGCTACCACCAAGAACCTGCGCCGCTACTTGACGCATGCCCCTGCTGCACAGCCCGTTCCAGCAGACCAGGAAGGTGACGAGACTGCACAAGCTTACATCATTATGAATGTTGATGATGCTGCAGCACGTGTTATCGATAATGCGCCCTCTGCCTTTGCCATGTGGACTCTCCTGGAACAGCGCCATCAGGACTATCTGCGCCCGCAGCAGGTGCAAATACAGGAGCAACTTTTTGCACTTCGACAGCGCGACGACGAAAGTGCTGACGCTTATGTTGATCGCGCCCTTGAGCTGAATGAGCAGCTCATTTCGATTGAGGCTGGAGTGCCTGTGGCCACTCTGGTGAACCAGCTCATCAGGGGTCTGTGTGCACGCTTCGATGCGGGCCGCCCTCACCTGCGCCTCAATGCGCACACCTATACTGCTGACACCCTGCGACTAGCTCTCTATGCTCTGGAGAGTGACCAGGCTGCCCCTGCACGCCCTGCGAGGGCGCTGGCGGCTGAGAGAGCGGGGCGTCGTGGGAACCGCCGCGACAGGAGCACCTCCCCTGTCCGCTACCAGAGGGATCGCAACCCAGAAGCCTCCACATCCACTCCAGAAGGCCGCACATGCCATTTCTGCGGGCACGTGGGGCATATCGCTTCGTTCTGCGCCGTCAAGCTAATGGAGCAACACCCCCAGCCTGAACGTTTGCCCCTGGCTACCCCAGAGCCCGACAAGGCATGTACTCATCCTCCCGTGTCTTGAGCAGCAGTGAATGGGTCTTGGATAGCGGGGCAACTGACAGCATGACTCGCGAGAGGCACAGCCTGACAAATTATGTCAGATTTTCGGAAGCGACACCTGTTAATTTCGGGAATGGGACGTGTGAGCGTGCTCTTGGAAAAGGGCAAGTGCAGCTTAAAACCACTCATGGAATGCTGCACCTGCGTGATGTCTTGTATGTGCCCTCGCTTGTTTCAAATCTGCTGTCGGTCCATGCGCTCACAGCCACTGGCCATTCCCTTGGAATTGACGAACATTCGTCAGTCTTCGAGGTTGCACGGGGAGGGGAGCTTGTTGCCACGGCCACTGTACGCGATAACATGTATCTCCTGGATGTGCCTCGTCTGCAAGCGGCATCAGTGGCAGTCCGTGAGTCTGTGGCCATGCGTTGGCAACGTAAGTTAGGGCACACGGGCCTGGGTACTCTCGCGGACATGCAGCAAAAGGGCATGCCGGGTGATTGCCCAGTTACTCCCGTGGAATTTCTTTCGCCCATGATACTGAGTCATGTACCCCCTGTCTTGACGGAAAGATGCACCGGTCTGTCCATCCTATACTGAGCGAGAAGACACCCCACGTCAACTTCAGGGTGCACTCAGATCTCATGGTCCTGCTTAACTCCCCCACTATCTCCAAGGAACGTTATGTTCTGACTGTCCTGGAAGAGTTCTCGGGCTTCTCGCTAGTACGCTTGCTGCATTCTAAGGACCAGGTGCATGCTGCCTTGCCTAGCATGCTCCGAGAGCTGGCCACTCAGGGCGGGCAGCCCATCAAGCGCATTCGCACGGATCAGGGTCGGGAATATGTTAATGGGGCCCTAGTGGCAGAATTTGGGAAGCTAGGCATCTGGCACGAGGAGACTGCAGGGTATACCCCTGAACAAAACGGCATGGCTGAACGTCTAAATCGCACCCTGATCGAGAGAGCTCGAACCATGCTGAGTGAGTCTGGCCTGCCTACCTCCCTGTGGAGGTATGCGATATTGCATGCCAACCATATTCGCAACTGTGTGCTCTACTCTCCCACCAAACGTGTGCCGTACCATGCATTCACAGGCATTGCCCCTTCTGTTTCTCAGTTTCACCCATGGGGGTGCGACGTCCGTGTGCACGTGCCAGATAGCAAGCGCACGAAGCTGTCCCCCAAAAGCATGGCTGGCAAGTACCTCGGCGTGGCTGGGGTGCTGAATTCCAGGAACATCTGTGCGCTGGTCGAGGGACGTGTACTAACGACGTGTGATTTTCACATTCAGGATAGTGCCCCCCCTGTCCCCTCGGCCCCGGCTGGCGTGCGCGGCCTGGGTGTGGAAGAGGGGCAGGCTTCGATTGATTTACTCCCGTCCCCCTCGGAGGCCGCGGATCCTCAGCCTGACGGCTCCCTCCTACTCTCGTCCGCGCCTCCGACGGCTTCTGCCGATACCACCCAAGGCCCGCCGCAGTTCGTGGAGTCACCCTTCCCCTCACTTGGCCCGGCATGCGTGCCGGCGGGGGGCGCTATCATGGCGGATAGTGCCATCACGGGGCATCTGGAGCAGCTCGAGGGGGGGGAAGAGGCCGTTGGCCCCCTCGCGACTCCGGACGCCCCTGGCCCTGTCCTCGACGAGCGGATGCGGTGCATGGGGTCGCTGACGAGGAAGGTGACGAGATGGATGCTCCCGAGGTGCTTCTGCCTGCCCCTGTCGACTCCTTGCCTCAGTCGCACCCTGACAGCCGTGCGGCACACCCACGTGTGCGCAGGCCCCCGCAACTCTACAATCCCTCGTCCTACGCTGCACGATCCGAACTGTCGCATGATCAGTCACAGCTCGAGACTGTCACGTCAGTTAAGCGCTCTGTGACGTTTTCCCCCTCGCAACCCACAGTGTTTGCATACACCTCCCGGTCACGGCCAGCCCGCACCGGGGGGATCGATTTCTCGACTTTTCCTACCGTCATGTCCCATGGTCGCAACATGGTTGACCTCTCCGAGCTCCCTGAAGGTGTGAAGCCGGAAAACCTGATACCTCAGTCTATGGAGGCTGCCCTAAGTCCAGATAATCCCTATAGGGAGGGCTGGTGGGCAGCCATGCAAGAGGAGAATAAATCGCTGTGGGATCACAAGTGCTTCTCCTACACCAGAGCTCCCCCAGGTGCTCATACGGTGGGCAGCAAGTGGGTGTATGACGTGAAGCGACCGGGACCAGGGGATACACAGGTCCGCCTCAAGGCGAGGCTCGTGGCGCAGGGTTTCTCGCAGCGACCAGGAATCGACTACGATGAGCTGTTCGCTCCAGTGGCAAGCCACACCACCGTGAGGGCTTTCCTCTCGTTGGCCAACTATCACGATTTGGAGATTCAGCAAATTGATGTGAAGACCGCCTTCCTGTATGGGGAGCTCCCCACTGGGCAGGCGCTGTACATGAAACCGGTCCCAGGTTTCCCCTGCCCAACTGGACAGGTGTGTCGTCTCCACAAAACTCTGTACGGCCTAAAGCAGGCTCCTCGCACATGGTACCAGCGCTTGAAGGACGAGCTCATGACCAGGGGCTTCACGCCTTCTGATTCTGACCCCGCCCTCTTCGTCAAACTTGACAAGGAAGGCAAGGTGTTGGCCCTCATCTACGTAGACGACTGCCTCATCGCGGGGAAGACCCGCAAGCATGTGCAGGAAGTCATTGACATGCTCGGTGGGATCTTCGACATCAAGGCCCTGGGTGAGCCTAAGGATTTCCTAGGCCTCAACATCGTGAGAGACAGGGCACGGGGAACTTTGGCCATCCATCAGAAACCCTATGTGGAAAAGATGCTGCGAAAGTATGGATTCAGCACTTGTCATCCCAGCAGCACTCCGGCTATCTGCAAGGTCTCGACTGCTATAGCAGATGAGTCCACCACCCTTCCCCACCAGCAGGTAGAGCTGTACCCTGCAATGGTGGGCTCTCTTATGCACCTGGCCAATGGCACCCGTCCAGATATCGCACATGCTGTGAACTCTCTAGCTCGCCATCTGCGAGCCCCCCTGCCTTGCCACTGGAATGCAGCTGTAAGGGTTTTCAAGTACCTGGCAGGGACTAAGGACATGGGACTATTCTACTCCCGGCATGCCTCAGGGGAGCTGGTGGGGTACACCGACTCGGACTATGCAGGGGATGTCACCAGCAGGAGATCAACGACTGGCTACGTCTTCCTCCTGCATGGAGCTGCCATATCCTGGCAATCCCGACTACAACCGACTGTGGCCTTGAGCACCACAGAGGCAGAATACATGGCTGCAGGTGCAGGAGGGAGAGAGGCCCTCTTCTTGAGGAAACTCCTCCCGATTCTCGACTACGAGCTCAAGGGCCCCATCCGGCTGAAGGGGGACAATCAAGCTGCTCTCTGCCTCATCAAGAATCCTATGGTCTCAGCGAGAAGCAAACACATTGATGTCCTGCATCACTTTGTCCAGGAGAGAAGTGAGCGAGGCCAACTCTTGTACAGCTATGTGGATACTGACCATAATTGGGCAGATCAACTTACTAAGCCACTGGCTCACGATCGGCTGACAGCATGTGTTGCTGGCATGGGTTTGCAGCGCTTGAATCTGCCCTAAGCCCCATTGCCTCCTGCTCTCTTGGTGACTAGCCCACCACATTTGTGCTAGTAGTCCTTGCGTATGTGTGCTTTACCCTTGCTGATTATGTGCATCAATAAGATAACCCCCTGAAGAGGAGCATCCCGTTTCACATTGTCTCACTTGATCCCTTCAAGGATTCCTGGCTATGCATCTGTCCCTCCGAAACATTTGTTAAAGTACGAGGTCACGAAATAGTCCTTGCATAAGCCTCTACCTGAGTTCCCAATCCGGGGAGTTTGTTCAGGCTGGCTTGGGAGCTATACCCACTCACGAACGGGGAGTGTAGGAGTACAAGGAATAAGTACTCCTTCATTCTGTGGGTACCTAGCTAGATAACTATATGTCCACGTGAGACTAGCAGTCTCACGTCTATCTAGATCTGTCCTAAGTAGTGTCTCCAGTGACCTTAGATCCTTCTACCTTCCCCACTGGAGATGGAATACTCTGGCATCCTCCACCAGAGTCCTTGGCTTATATTCTCTGTACTGTCAATAATCTGTAAGTTGTCACTAAATCTCAACATGCTCAGACTTGCATAGTGCATGGTGATGCATTGCAGTGCCGATGCAGCACAACAGGACACACATCTGAAGGGCGATTGTCATGCGATTGGTGAAGTTTATTCCTGCAATTTCTGATCAGCTTTTCACCATGCTGAATCGCTCTGCCGTGCAATTCGAGCAATTCTTGAAATTTCCTGCTGATCAGCTTGTTGCCGTGCAGGTGCTGTATTGGATATGGCAGGGTCTGTTGAGGTTGACAGAGAACCCGGCACCTTAGCGTTAAGGTCTCTGGCTCTCCGCCAACCGTGCATATCATGCAGTGGTTATCCTCAACAAAAGCAGAACTGGTTCTACACAACCGGAACGATCCGTGAACAATGAAGAGGTCGAGACACACGTTGGCAGTTGTGGACGACACAGTTGATGTCGACGTCTGTCCCATCTGCCAGGACCTCTGCCTCTACAAACGACGTGGTCTGCAGGTTTTGGACGCAGAAAGATTCAACCTGCATGCGTGTGTTATGACAGGATGGTGAGAGCTCCTAGATGATGCATTACAGCTCTAATTGGGCCTTCCTGCTCGTTAGGGTGCTTGCGTTGCTGTGCTCCTGGCCTGCCAGCCGCGCCTGTTCCGCTGCGGTCTCGCTCTTGTTTTTGTCCTCCTGCTTTGTTTGGTGCGTTCGTGCAGCCCTTGCTGCAGTCGCGTCGTTTTGCTGTGCTCTGCTCGGTTGGGGCTTCCTGTTCGTTAGGGTGCTCGCGTTGCTGTGCTTCCTGTCTGCCGGCCGCGCCTGCTCCGGTGCGGTCTCGCCCTTGCTTTCTGCTGTCTGCTTTCTTTTGTGCGTTCGTGTGGCTTTGCTGCAGTCGCGTCGCTTGTTGTGCCCTGCTCGGGTGCGCCTTTTTGTTTGTTTGGGTGCTCTTGTTGCTGTGCTCCCTGCCCTGCCGGCCGTTTCTTTGGCCTTTTGTTTTTGGCCCTTGTTGCTCTGTTTCCGCTTGTTGTGGGGCGGCCTTTGTGCTGCTGTCCCCTTGTGCCACCGCTCCCTGTGCTGCAGGCATGAGTGACGCCCTGCCGCTTGAGCCGGGTGGGCACGCCCCTGCCGAGGCTCCCCCTCTTTTCGTGTGTCCGGAGCAGCAGTGCTCCGCTGGCTTCGCGGTGCAATCGCAGTTGGTGGAGCACGTCCGAACCCACCATCCGTCCAGCGGGTGGCAGCTTAACGGAGGTGTGCTCATGCACTGCCCGTCGCCATCACCCGGTCCGGCATCGCCGGCCCCCGCCACCCCCGCCGTGGCAGAGAGGTCCCTGCAGGAATACGCGCCGCCGTCCCCGTCGCCGGCCTCACCGCAGCCCTCGTTGCTGGGATCCCGGCCTCGGTCCCCGTTGCAGCCCCCGCCACGGCCCTCGCCGCCGGCCTCACCGCGACCCTCGCTGGGCCCCCAGCCGCAGGGCGAGCCCCCGCCCCCGCCGCCGCCCCGCCCACGACCGTCCGCGGTTGCGCTCTCACGCAAACATGGCCCGCAAGGCACGCCCAGCCTCCCTGAGCCGCCGACGAAACGGGTGAATGCCGGGTCGCCATCCTCTCCGCCCGCCTCTACTGGGCTCGCAACCCGCATGAACGTGGCCCCGTTGCGACTTGCCGATGTTCACGCTGTTCGCGGTTTGGCAAGGGCGGGAGCTGCCGTCTGCTCCCGCGAAGGCGAGCGGTGCATGGCGGTAGCCACTGCCATGCGAGCAATGACGACCGCCGGCGGTCGCGCACCTGCGCAAGCTGCCTCTTCCCTCCCCTCGGTCCTCCAATCGCCGGGCGGTTGCGCGCACTCTGCGCCCAGGCGTTCGACGCGCTTATCCCCGCCACAAAGCCACGCGACAATCCCCGGCGCGCAGCGCGCTCTCCTCACAGCAACTCCGAGGCAGGGCCACGCCGAAATCAACATACTCGCGCGCGGAGAAGGCGCGTCCTTCACGTGGCGTGACGAGACCCCGGCCCGCCACCACGCGCTGCCCTCGCGTGCCTCTGTGGCGGAGCCCACTTCTGTCCTGCCGAATATGAACCCGTCACGCTGGCCGACCTGCCAGGCTGCGTCCGCGACGCGCGCGTCCCCCCTGAATGCCCGGCCCGGATCCGGTGGGCGCACAGTCCAACAGCGCGGAGCGGTCTCTGCACCCCCTGCTGCGACCTCTTCTCCCCTCGTTCCGGTTGACCCGCGCATGTTCAGGCGTGCCCAAGACGTCTCCGCGCGTGCTTACATACGCCCTTCAGGCGACACGCTTGCTGTGGGCCCTACGCCGCCGCGGTGTCAGCCAACGCTACCCACGCCGGCACCGCCGGCGCCAGCACCACCGGCTCCACGCCCGCCGGCTGTGCCTCCACCCCCCATGCGTGCATCAGCCGCAGCACAACCCGCACAAGGCGGCCCCGCTCCCCCTGCCAGCGCGTCGTGCCCACATCGGGGCCGCGCACGCGGGACGTCCTCAGCGAGGGGTCGCGGCCAAGGATCGAGAACGTGCGCTGCACGCTCGCACTCGGGCACCGCACGCGCTGCCGTTCAGAGGCAGCCAGCGCGTCAGCCTGCCCGCCGCATCGACATACCGCAGACTCTGTGCCGTCAATCATTCGCGCGCAATGGGGTCGCGTCTACGCACGCGCGCTCTTGGACGTGGTTGATGCGGTCACGCGCACCGACGACCCCCAGGCCTCCGCCGAAGTATGCGCCGCCCTGGACGCCCTGGCGGACCTTCCCAGGCGGGCGCTCGCTGACAACCGCGGCTCTCATGGGCGTAACAGGCGCGCCCTGGCCCGCATGGTCCGCATAGAAGCGGGCCAGGCGCTGGAGGACGAGGATGACGATGACGCCACCGATGAGCGTGAAGCTGCCGTCCCGCGCCTTCGCCGCCGCACCCTGTCGGCCGAGCAGCTCATGGCGCTGCGGGTGGAACGCATGCTCGGCCTCGGTAGTGTGACCCGTAGCGCGCGCGTGCTGACATCAGCGCCCTTGGCAGATACGCGCTCTCCCGCTGTCATTGCTGCGCTCCATGAGAAACACCCGTTCGCTGAACCGCCGGTCCCCTTGGAGGACGCCACACCGCCCCTGCGTATAGACGCCGAGCTCCTCGAGCGCGCGCTTAAACGCCTCGACGCCAAACTCGGCTCGGCGGGCGGGCCCACTGGCATGACATATGAGCACGTCTTGGCGGCCACCAAAGCCTCGTCCGAGGCCTTCAACGCCACTCTGACTTTCGTCAACCTCATGCTCACGGGCAGGCTTCCACGTCACTCATCGCTTCTGGACTCCTCCCTCGTGGGCATACAAAAGCCGGATGGTGGTGCGCGTCCCATCGCGATCGGCGAGGTCCTTTACCGTCTCACTGGTCTTTGCGCGATGACAGCCTGTGAGGAACTTGGGCGCTCGCTCGCACCGCTGCAGCTCGCGGTGGGCGTCTCGGGCGGGGTGGAAGCGCTAGTGCATGCGGTCCGCTCGGCGCTGGCTGCTGACCCTGACGCCGCGCTTCTGACCGTCGACATGGCCAATGCTTTCAACGAGGTCGACCGGTCTGCGTTGTTCACGGCGGTACAGAAGTATGTGCCTGCGCTGCTGACGTATGTGCAATGGTCGTACGGTGCGCCCACTGACTTGCACATCGTCGACGCCCCAGCCGGCACGGCCCCGATCCAGTCGCGCATGGGGGTGCGCCAGGGCGACACCCTTGCCATGCTGCTCTTCGCCCTGGTGGTGCAGCAAATCCTGGAACGCACTCAGGCTGCTGGGCCCGCGGTTGCCGTGCTGGCGATTGCGGATGACGTCAACCTGGTCGGCAAAGTCGACGCCCTACGTGCGGCGTTTCACACGCTCACCGGGGATCGCGGCATGCCCGGCGTTGGCCTTCGCGTCCAGCCCCGCAAGTGCGCGCTCACTGCAGGGCCTTCCATGGCGGTTGCGGGTTTGGCCGCTGACCTGGGCATTCAGCACTGCCCCAACGGCGTCACTGTGTGTGGCACGCCCGTTGGCACGGACGCATACATTGCTGCCGCCTTGTCTGCCCGCGCGGACGTCATCATCGAGCAAGTGGGCAAGCTCATGGCGCTGCCCGTCAGCCATCAGGCGCAATTTGCCCTGCTCCGGTCCTCTCTGTCCATGCGCATGGCGCACCTCTTGCGCACGGTCGCGTGGGACCGCCTCCAACCCAGTGTTGTGCGCGTAGAGGATGCCATCATGGCAGCCGCCAAGACGCTCCTCCAGGTGCCTGAGGTCGGTGCGGCGTCTGCGCGTGCTGTGCAACAGCTCCGGCTCCCTCTTCGGCATGGGGGCTTTGGCCTGCGCGATGCGACACCCCTCGTCGCGGCCGCCGCGCTGGTGGCAGGAGCTTCCAAGGCGCAAGCGGCTATGCAGAATGGTCCTGACGTGTGTCAGCCCTTCTCGGGCGAGTTGCGGCCGGCGTTGCTGTCGGCGTGGCAACGCGTCTACGACGACGCCGCTGGCGAGTGCGAGTGGGAGGAGAGCGCCCGGGACCTGCCGGCGGAGTTCGTGCTTGAAGCCCTACCCGGCGTCCAGAAGGCCGTGTCAAGGGTTTTGGGCGATCGTGCGGGCGCGGACATGCTCGAGGCTTGTGACACTAACACCGTGGAGGGCCAGCGGGATGCGGCGCGCCTTCGCAGTGCCTCCACTGGCACGTCGTCGGGCTGGCTTACTGCGCTGCCCGTGTGGTCGGCCCTGCGTCTTACTAACGCGGAGTTTCACATGGCAGCCCGGCATCGGCTCGGCTTGGGGGTGCCGTCGCTGATCGACATCCCTCCATGCACCTGCTCCGCTGGCGACTCGACGACGCCGGACCACGCTCTCTCCTGCAAACACAACGCTGGCAAGGCAATTGTGCGCCATGATATCTGGGCTTCTGCCTGGCGCCATGCCATCCGCCGCGCTGGTTGCGCATCGAGCGCGGAGCCGCTTTACAGCAGCCTTGGGGCCCCGGGGGCGCGAGGGGCTGCCACTCAACGTCGGGGCGACATCCTCGTGGTCTGGCCTGACGGTGGCGTCCGCATCCTGGACTGCGTCGTCACGCACCCGGCGGCTGCATCGTACGTGCGAGACGCAGCGGAGGCTGGAGGGTCTGCGGCTGCGAAGGCTGAGGCGAGGAAGCGGGCGGAGTTCGCGGAGGTTGGCGAAGGCTCTGCGTTCGACTTTGTGCCGCTTGCTGTTGAGTCATACGGCCGCATGGGTGTCGCGGCGTCGCGGTTCTTGTCGGAGCTTGGCGACCTGGTGGAGGCGGCAGGTCGGGTGTCCAAGGCCGCTTTCGTACGGACTGTGTGTCGGGAGCTCAGTTGCGCCCTGTGCAAGGGCAATGCGCGCATGTATTACAACTCTCTCTCGCGCATTGCCGTTCGTGTCGGGCACAACTTCCGGCCGGGCTGTGATGAGCCGATGGAGGGCCCGGATGATGCCCGTCTTACTTAGTTGTTTCGTTTGTGTCGCTGTGTGCTTTGTCTTCCTTTGTTTTTCATTCGCGTTTTGGTGGTCTTTCCTGGTTTGCCAGCCCTGTCGCTTGTAACAACATTACAGCTCTAAAGTATTGGGAGAATAAGTTAGGGATCTAGCTAGAACTAGTTACCCCTCGGAAGGCCGCTACGGAGGGGTCACCAGAATGACTCATACGTACACGGAAATTGGTTAGTCAGCATGGATTCGCACGGGGTCTAGGGTCGGAGTCGGTCCCTCAGAATCGTGGGATGCTCAGAGACGTGTCGCATATAATAGAGCTCCAAGAAGAGTTCTAGGAGAACATATACTAGTGCCCTATGTGGTATCAAGAAGCGACCGTTTGGAGTGCGAATCACTAACCCCTTTCGAGGTCTGAAGTGCTATTATGTTCTTTGTGTAATTGGCAGTAAGTCGAAGCCAATTCCCAGTGAAAATTATTGACTGTCATTACATTTTGGCTCTTCTGCAGGGATAATAGTTCTTGCGGAATTTGAAACGACGCTTAGCATGGCCGGGGTCGTCCTAGGAGACGAGGTCATGAAGCGAGCGTATGGAGGTAATCGCGTGCATGTCCAAATTAGTGCATTAAAAGAGCGTATGAAGGATATGTTCGACGGAGATACGGGGTTACATGACTGCCTAGAAGCAGGACTGTACTTCCAAGATGAGCCTTACCTGAATAAGGACCACCACTACCAGCAGACTCCAGCCAACGAGCAAGGGATCGCCAACACCATTACTACTTTGCTCGGTGCGCACACTCTCCTAGTGTTAAAAGTGGCACGACATGGAAAGGTGTTCGCTCTAGGCATGCGTAAACTCATGGAGACAGAATATTACCCTACGCAAGACTCCATGGAAGGATTCATAGCCCAAGTAGGCACCATATTTTGCCAGCAGTTCACCGAGGCTTGCCGAGTGCAAGAAGTGCAAGAATTTGCGGTGGAATTGTCGGATTGGCCTACGATTGCCAACGGTTTCATGGAAGCCATCGACAAATTCCCAGACAACAAGCTAGACTACAACGGGCAAGATTTGAGCGGCCTAGTGCCCGCACAAGTCATCGGCCTAGATGCCGCTACGAGACTTATCAGCAGTCCCTTCTTGGGGGCGCTGTATGGGCTTCTTCCCCCAGTAGGGAAGGTGCTTTATGTTAACTGGGCATTAACGATGTCTGGGACGGATCGATTGGCAGCCAGTCTCGCCCTCCTCAACCTCGATCCTACTGCGAAGAAGTCGCAGGAATACAACTCGAAATATAGCACCCAAATACCTTCCCAGGAGAAGGATTGGGCTAGGTTATTATTACGACTCATGGTACTCGTCTCCATGGAGCTAGCAGTGGCGGATTCGCTGTCGCAAACCGCCCGCCTCTTCAGCCAGATGACAGGCTGGGCAGACCAATTCGGACCATCTTTTCCAGTCAATTCTGTGGACGTTCTCGGATGGACTTCGCAGCAATGGACAGCAGTGCGAGCAGCGGCTACTGATTTTACCTCGGGGAAGACCGTGCGACACCCAGGTACTAATTCGCCAACTCCTGTGCAAGGACCTAGTGTGTCAGCCTCGGACGGCATGAGATTTCTCGAAGCCCAGATGCGTAACAAGAATAGTAATTACCGCATGCCCCCTCGGAAAAGTCCCCAGCAAGTTTGGGTGGACTGGTTCACTACCATGGAGAAGTTTGTCACGCTGTTTCCGACTCCCCATAGTATCGTTATAGAAAGCATAACGGGCGGCGTAAGTAACGATGATCCGCGAGTTTTTGGGTGGAAGTCCAAGTGTGAACGGTTCACGGCCAATAATGTGACGTGGGGCACGTCGGAATTTCTGACGCATGTTCGAGAGCAAGTCCTAAGCACAACAACCACCAGACTAGCGGCTTGGGAGGAGTTGCAGGCCCTAGAGGTCACCTACACAGACCTAGCAGACTGTGTAGCATTTAGCACGCACCTACGTAAGCTCTATCAGCAAATTTATGATGTTCCCTCAGCGGAAATAGAGCCGGTGTCGCGGCTACAACGCATCAGAAAGATACATGAAATTGTGAGCTCAATTCATGTTAAAGGCAAACTCTCCGCACCAGTTGCTCAAGCATGGAGAAGTTTTACGGATTTTCAATCTACAGCGTTGTTCCTCCTCTATGTGAACCAGAATTTACATACCGCCGAGACCACTGCGCAGCTATCTGCGGACTTTGTCAATGTCATTTGCAATCAGCTTGTTGCGGCACACGACATTTACACGCAGTTGCACGCTACCACGAGTGCTAGCCGCTCTACGAATCGTGGTGCAGTTCTTGCAATGAATCAAGGACCTAGAAATGCAGGCACTCGGGCCCCAGCGGGTCGAGGAACACGTAGATCACGCTCGTCCGGCTCCCAGGGAACCGACGGGTCCGATCGCGCAGTGCGTGGTAGAACCGGTAGTCGAGGACGAGGAGGTCGACAAACGGGTCGCGGGGCCTCAAGCAGCCAAGCCCGTGATACCGGATCGGGTGGCCAATCCTTCCGCCAAGCCGTTGAACAGTTCGGAGTTAAACGCCCAGACTTGCATCCTCCGTATCTACGTCGACTAGCGGGATTGCCGGCAATGGACTATGACGCATGCTTACAAGCCATCAGGCTTATTGCTGAAGTGAGTAAGAATGGGCATGAGTTGCAAGTCATGATGCCCTTGCGGCTCCGTAAGGACCGGGCTTTCACACCCTGGTTACATGAGGCCAAGACCCTCACTAGACATGCCAAACAGCATGAGAGTCCAGAATTCCGGAGTCAAGTGGTTTTGAGTTTTCAAAGAAAAGCTCCGCCACACATGCACATCCAATGTGAAGACACCCATACCCATAAAGCCAGCTTTGACATTCGAGTAGGGGGTGCCTTGGTAAGAACTCTGTTTGATTCCGGTGCCAATGTGACGGTCATCAGCAAGAAGTTACTTAACCGGATAGGCATCTCTTGGAGGTCAGGTTCAGATACGACCCGAGTTGGAGGTATTGGGGGTGAAGCTACATGTTTGGGTGATGCAGAAGTACCAGTCAAGATGGGTAGTTTCCATCCCATCTACAACATGCAGGTTGTTGATGATGCCCTCCAAGGCTATGATTGCATCATAGGCGATGATCTTATGTATGCACATGCGATGGGTATAGAATACCATGATAAGAAAGTGGTCATTACTATGGACAATGGCAAAGATAGTAAGCGTGTTGTGGTTAGCAGAAGACTAACGCTCCCACGTACTGACCCTTTCACAGTCATGACTATGGGTGGCCAACGGTCACCACCTTCCCAAGTAGGACCAGGATCTTGGAAGCAATTCAAGGCACTCAGGCGTGAAATTGCAAAAGGGGCGCAAGTTGCCTATCGTGTTCAACTCGTCAGCAAAGATAACATCATTGATGAGAATCCAGAGACAGCACAGGGTGAAGTAAATCCCCCCAGCCAGTCAGCCGGCTCTAGCAAGCTAGCTGCAGTTATCCAGAAGGTTATAGACAAACATAGTGGACCAAATGGGACCCTATGTGGTAAGATCCCTCCACACACTCATGCCAAGGGATTTGAGTGCAAGATTGAGTTGACAGAAGGAGCTAAGCCAGTGTACATCAGACAGTACAGACTTACTCCTCTCGAGAGAGCTGAACTCATTGAGAAAGTTCAAGAGTTCCTAGATAAGGGATGGATTGAGCCCAGCTCATCCTCTTGGTGCTCCTCTGACTTGTTTGTTCCTAAACCTAACGGTAAACTGAGATTTTGCGTTGATTTTCAGGCATCTCAACCAGCGCACCGCAAGAGATAGAGGACCCCTTCCGCACCAAGGTGAGCTACTGGACAGTCTCCATGGTTCCACAGTGTTTAGTGCATTGGATTTGGCATCGGGGTTTTATCAGCTCAAGATGGAAGATACTAGCAGACCTCTGACAGCTTTTCCCACGCCATATGACTTGTACCAATGGTGTGTGATGCCAATGGGCCTAAGTAATGCCCCAGCTATATTCCAACAGGCTATGAACACGATTCTACGTGATCATATTGCGAAGGGGCATTGCCTAGTCTATCTATATGATATCATCATCAAGTCCCGCACGCTGCACGAGCATGCACTGCATTTGGACGCGGTACTGACATCTTTGCACGAACACAATTTGTTCTGTCAGTTGCCTAAATGCATATGGGCACAATCCCAGCTCAAGTATTTGGGTCACCTAGTATCTGGCGAAGGAGTGCTGCCTGACCCAGCTAAGGTGAAGACGTTAGAACAGTGGGAACCACCGCTAACGTTAGTGGCCAACTTAGCCGCCGCTGAGTCCGAGCATGATCAGCGCAGAGCTACCCGAGTACGGGACGATATAGCTACAGAATGCCGCAGATTCCTGGGATTTATGAATTATTTCAACAGATTCATTCCTAAATACTCAGAGATAGCCTGCGTGTTGCATGCTCACACGCAGAAGGCTCCCCCTAGCTGGACGGACGAATGCACATCTACTTGGATAACATTGAAGCGCTTACTAGGTCAGGCGACGATGATGTTCCATCCTGATTTCTCCCTGCCTTTTCATGTGTACAGTGACGCATCTATAAAGGCAGTAGGGGGTGTGCTCATTCAGTTCCGTGACGGCGTGCCGCATCCGATTGCGTACGTTGCGCGCAAGTTAACTGCAGCTGAAATCAATTACACCACAACCGAACAGGAGTTGCTGGCCATGGTGTATTGTTTCTCGCAGTGGCGCTGTTATCTAGAGGGCGGTGATGTCAAGTTGCATACCGATCACGAGCCGCTAACCTGGTTGGCGTCGCAAGCACGACTCAACCGTCGACAAGCGCGTTGGATGGAATTCCTCGCGAGCTTTGAGTATGAAATCCTATACGTCAAGGGCGATAGGAACGTGGTGGCGGATGCCCTCAGCCGGATGCTGACCCCACCAGCCGCAGAGAACCTAGAGCTTCCTTGCGAGCATTGGCCTGACGATGCTATGTCGTACAGAACCTCGCTGGGGCGTGCCGCCCGTTGTGCACCAACCGACGGTGGCCCAGCTGTCACCCAAACCGGTGGAGCGCGCGACCCAGTGGCTCGCGCGCAAGGTGCAAACAACGAACTTGATGCAGCGCATGCAAGCGTTGCGGCGTGCTCAGTCCGAAGCTTGTCAGCAATTAGTGGCGACCCGGTCCGCCAAGCGACGGACCCAGATGTGGGTAGCAGATCAGGAGGTTCGAATCCAGCAATTCGAACAGGACATCCAGCAATTGTCGCAGAAGATCCTGGCGATGCGCACAGCGCACGCCGAGCTGCTCCAGGAAATGGCTACCGACTTTACACTGTCCTTCTCGGAGGTTACACCAGACGTAGCAGCAGCCGGGGATCAAGTGCCGGCAAGCCGACAGGGGGTGGAGGCGACCCCGGGCACACAGCCGACACAGGCGGAGACCGCAACTCACGTGAAGATGCCACGAACGCCGGTGTGCTATCGCAGAAACGTGTTAGGTTTGCTGATCCACTCGCAATTGTGCACGATACAATGCAAGCATCAGCGCATGTTCCCCCCACAGACCCCCATGCATCAGAAGGGCCCCTGACAGCGCATGGTATGGACACAGAAGTCCAACGGAAGAAACGAAAGGTCTCACAGGGTCGAGGGAGCATTGCAAGTGAGAAAACAAACGCCACTCACTTTACCAGTAGCTCGGGGAGTAGGACGCTTGAGAAGCCTCGTCAGCCCAAGTCGTACCCTACTCCTATGGATGTAGAGGCTGACCCCTCGCTAAGTTCCTACGAGACTCTGGCAGAACGGTTGTTTGAGAGAATCAGGAAAAGTACATTACACGATGCTAATGTCTCTACTGAAGAACAACGAGAACAATTAGGGCTCCAAGAGAGTCCTGAAGGGGGCCTTTTGTGGAAGGGAAACCTCTTATATGTGCCTAGTAGTGCAGAGTTAAGGCATGACATCCTGTACTGGCACCATGATGTGCCATGGTGTGGACATTTGGGGGTCCAGAAAACTCTTAATTTAGTCCAACGTCAATTCTGGTGGCCAGGCATAACTACCGACATAAAGAATTACGTTCAAACATGTTACAGTTGTCAGAGTGATAAGCCAGATAGGCAACGGAGGAAACCTCCCCTCACTCTAATTGAATCGCCCAGCGCATGCTGGAGGACGATAGGTGTGGATCTAATCACAGATCTAACCCCTACCAAGCAGGGGGGTTACAACGCAATTGCAGTGTTCTGCTGCCACTTGAGTAAGATGGTAAGATTGGTTGCGACGCACACTACACTCACAACCCAGGGCTTTGTGAATATGTTCTTCCGAGAAATCTTCCCTCATTATGGTTTTCCCACTAAGATAGTTAGTGACAGGGGGCAACAGTGGAACTCTGAGTTCTTCCGGGCCTTATGTGATGCGGCAGACATCAGGTTAAGCCTCAGTACCGCTTATCACCCTCAGACTAATGGGCTAGTAGAAAGAACCAATGAGGTAGTGGAGACAGCTTTAAGGCATTATGTGGGAGCAGACCACACAAACTGGAACGACAAGTTGGCGTTCATAGAGTTTGCCTTAAATGATATGTACCGAGATACCACTGGATCCACTCCCTTCAGAATGAATAGAGTCACAGTACCGCTAGCACCTTTTGAGGCGGTCAAGAAACGCATATCTCATAGGGAGGGAATAAGTGGACCTAATGCGGAGGTGGCCAGTTGGGTGGGCATGTCAACCCCAGGTGCAAGGACCCTCATCCGAGCTCATGATGAATTTGCCAGAGCATGACGCAGTGTTCATTGGGCCAAGTCCAAGATGAAGGAGAATTATGATAAGCACGGAGTGGTGCGCCACCAGTATGTAAGAGGGCAGCCCGTGTGGCTGAGCACTCGAAACATTAGGCTAAGACACCCCAGCTTAAGACATAAGTTCAGTCCCAAGTTTGTTGGACCAATTCAAGTACTGGAAGCCAGCGAGAATGGTTCCACAGTACTCCTAGACCTCCCAGCTAGCCTTCATGTCCACCCAAGAGTTTCAGTGGCCCTAGTGAAGCCCTATAAGCTGAGAGAAGGGGCAGAAATCATTCCAGTTTGGATGGATGGGACTGAGGAATGGGAAGTAGAAGCGATTACCGACCATAACATGGTCCGAGCTAAATCGAAGAAAAAGCAGGATAAAGTTGAATTCCGAATCCAGTGGAAGGGCCATGCAGAACCCTCCTGGCATGAATTCGTTGACTGTGAACACAGCATTGACACAGTGCAGAAATATCTTGGCAGTTGCACCAAGCAAGTGCGAACTCAGATATACAAGAGCCTCTCTCCTCAAGAAAAGAATTGGTTGACAGGTGTCTACGAACAAGAAGCTCTAGCTGTTCGATGTTCAACCTATAAATGCAGGACGAGATTGCACAGCACGAAGCCCAAGAATTGGCCACTGCTATTCGCATTTCCCTCATCCACACACGGGGCGATGCGTGGGACGCCGAGAGCGACAACGCTCCTGCAGAGTCTTCCAACGGGCCTCAACGACGGGCTGATGCGACCGGCAACATACAGGACCTCGTGACGGCAACGAACCAATTCGCTGCGTTGTCCATGGATAATGTTGCATCTGACGACCAAGACGTCGTTCCGGGATCTCCAGTTTCAGGGTCCCCAAGTAGCGATGTCCGTGTTAGGGACCTCCGAGTCCTGCCGCAGCCGAGAAGCGACGCTAGTATTCCGTCATTAATTCTTACAGACGAGGACTCTGAGGATCACGTGCGACAGTTGGATTCGGATCATAGCTATGGGGAATCCGCGAACTGTCATTCGGAGACCGATTGGCGTGACGTTCCGCCACAGAACTGGCCAGAGTGATCTAGACTTCACATCCAGTATAGACAGATTGTATTGCACAAGAATGCAAGGCAGTCTTGCCCAATAGGGGGTGATGTGTTATGACAGGATGGTGAGAGCTCCTAGATGATGCATTACAGCTCTAAAGTATTGGGAGAATAAGTTAGGGATCTAGCTAGAACTAGTTACCCCTCGGAAGGCCGTTACGGAGGGGTCACCAGAATGACTCATACGTACACGGAAATTGGTTAGTCAGCATGGATTCGCACGGGGTCTGGGGTCGGAGTCGGTCCCTCAGAATCGTGGGATGCTCAGAGACGTGTCGCATATAATAGAGCTCCAAGAAGAGTTCTAGGAGAACATATACTAGTGCCCTATGTGGTATCAAGAAGCGACCGTTTGGAGTGCGAATCACTAACCCCTTTCGAGGTTTGAAGTGCTATTATGTGCTTTGTGTAATTGGCAGTAAGTCGAACCCAATTCCCAGTGAAAATTATTGACTGTCATTACAGCGTGGTGGCACATGGTGTGTTGCTGTGAAAGGAAGTGAAGAAGCGAGCCCACACAAAGTAGGCTCGACAATGGGCGAGACAGCCAGAGCCGATCTCACGCCGAAATGGTGTGTTGTTGTGATTTTCACCACCAAAGCTGAAGCACTCTTTACTTTCCTTATGGAGGGCGTGGACAGCCGAGCCAGAACATACTGGCGTCACTGCCCTGTAGCCTTTCCCATGCAATCGATGGATTTATTTCTTCATTGATGCAGGCAATTGAAGTGCAGCGAACGCAAAGCATCTGCACCTCGACGGGATTCCAGGCACCCCGTGGCATCAACATGCTGAAAATTGAGCACTCATCATTCTTGCTTTGACTGAAAAGATGCGTACCTTGGCATCACACAAGGCAGATTGCTGATGCAACCCCGAGGGTCGCTTGCACGGCAAGGATGCGGCTGTCCTGGATGGACTTTGCCCTCTCCAGCTTCCTGACAGCCTCCTTTGCCTCGTTCATGGCTTGCCTGGTGATGAGCATCTCTGCAGTGCAGGCCTCGTATTGCTGCACAATCTCCGCCTCCCTGCTCATACCACACACGTGTTTTAGGCGTGTGCTCTGCTGTGCAGTTGTCCATGTTGGACGAGCAGATGACATGATGTCCCATTTGCTGTGCATAACAGCACACGTCCGCATCAATGTCATGGACATCGACCTTCACAAGCAAGAGGATCAATGTCCATCAATCCCTGCCAGTGCACATTCTTTTGTGCGTTCTTTGTGCGTTCATGATGCCCCACTGAACCAGCAGCATTGCTTTGCCGGACTTCGTTGATTGCCGGACTGCATGGGCGTCTGGGACGAGAAGTGGCTGCAGCCAATTCCATGACTTGCTTTCTGGCGACTGCTCCTGCTCAGGTCCGAAGACCAGTGCTGCTCAGTTTGCTAAATAGCAGAAACTTTTCCTGGCTTGTGATACCGTGTAAAGTTAACATATAGCACGCTTTGTGAAGCCGATAATACTGTAGGTGGCTCGCGAGAATGTCGGTACTTGTTTCGTGAGAGTTCTAGCATTTGCGCGTGCACAATAGCGTGAAGACCCCATGCTGTGGGTGTCCCTGAGATGGCTGCTGAATTGGTTGGATGTCGAAGGGCCGTACATGCGCGTCTACGTACCACACATATGACAAGGCATTGCATGCAATTGCAGTGCGAAAGAACACCGCAAACGTACTCGTCCGGATTTTCGACCCACCTCATCAGCTGCAGCTTTTCAGCACGAACGCTTTCGTCCTTGGTCATCTCGAGCTCCCCTTCTTGCTCAAGGCGACGGTCGTCAACCTGCTCCTTAAGTGCAGCGATTTGGGCGAGTTGCTTGTGAGCATACTCAAGTTCCATCCTCAGTTTGGCAAGCCGTGCTTGCCAGCAGGACAGGTCGACGCCTAATTTCGCTTGATCCATCTTGATAACGTGGAATAGCCTCTTCTTTTCTTGCAGGTACCCCTGGAAGTTCGAATTATTCTCCACCAGCTGGCTCGTCAGTGAGGGGGTGGTCTGTGTTCCGACTACACAATCGATGGAGCACGTTTCCATCCCCAACGTCGACAATCATCTGAGCAACCATATGATGAAATTTGCGTTCCATTCCGATGTGGGATTGCTGCCTTTGAAAAAATGTGCCTGATGCTGGACACGGGGGTAACACTGACGCGCAACGTTGGTAAACCTCCCTATCGTTCAGACAGGCCTCGTCGAACACAACAAAACAGAAATATACCAGAAAGTTGCAGTCAGAGCATCACTGTAAGACGCGTGGCATGCTAACCCTGCTTCGCTTCGCATACGACCCAAGAGTGACCAGATAGCTCACACACAGATATGGCTAAATATCTCGAGATAGATCAGTCCCCGATATCTGGACACACACTGTATGATACAGCCTGCATTGCAGGCGGTACAGCACTCAGCTTGGCTCACATACATCACAACACAGCATAGCGAGGACCCAAGCTTGAGTCCTATGTTGAAATCTCACATGGACTAAATGTTACAAGCCCAGACCATGCTGAGTCACATGCCTGAAGGCTGCAGTTCCACGCACAGATCTGAAGTCTCGGGGACACCAGATAAAGCAGATTCCCAACCATAACAATTTCGATCACATGTTCGATCCACTCTGCAGGACCAATCGAAGAAATGCATGTCCTGAGGGCAAGCATGTGTTATCAGGCACGTCATGCACGTACATCAGAAGGGGTAATCTCAGGGGCAAAAACCAGAAAGGATGGGCATGCTTCAAAAGTTCTGCATGCGTTCCTCTAGCCTGCATCTCGGCAGCTCGTTCGTGAAAATCGGACAATACACCTGGGAACAAGCATGATCCGCCTAGAAGATGACATGATTCACATGTTTTCAGATAGCACAATCCACTATACCTGGAAAACTAATCTCAGGTGCCCAAAATAATCGATGAATCCTGTGCTCTCCCGACGCACGGAGGCAGAGTCGTGTCATTGCTATATGGCACCTACAACATGCCATGAATAGAAGATGCCGCGTTGGTAACTCCCTGTATTCTCAGCAGGGGTGCACGCGTGCAGCTAGGCTGGAGTGTAGCCAGTTACTATTACTGCAACCAAACGTAAGGGGCTGCGCTCTCAACACAAATTGGGTGAGAACACCCAAAAAAAGTGGATGCTCTGCAAAATAGTTGGCTGCAAGCCTCGTGATGAGGGTGACTTCTGCGCGTTTCATATGGGTTGATAGGACATGGAGGCTGTGCTGGACACGAGGTCTCGCGCCGAGGCAAAGCGGCTGGGCGGAACAAGGTCCTTGTCCACCAGGCTGGAGTCGGGGCACCTCTGTTGGAGACCGTGCTTGAAGAACTCCTCGATGTCCATGAGCAGCTGCTCTGCACCTTGTCTGGTGCGCCAAGCGCTCTGCACAGTACGCATGCCCCATGAGTGCTATTCTTTTCAAAGACAGAAGCCTGTCATGAGCTACAAGACGCCAGCATATGTGAATAGGGCGAGTGTCTGCTTACCTGGCGACGCATGCTAAGTCTGTTGGGATATGGCCCCCGATGTGTAGCAGCCACAGCTATTCTGGCCGTGATAGCTGTGGCTCCCGACATTCATGCGGGGTGGAAAAGAGGGCATTCTTTTGCCGCATCATCCAGAAGCGCCAGGGCAAAACCACAGCATTCACGGAAACGCATGAAAGCATGGAATCATTGGGTTGAGACCTGCCACGATATCATCAGGTATGCCATCAACACTGTGCATTCAGGTCCCAATACATAACGAACATCTCTAAGTTTGGTTTGCTTGTACTTTACTTTTGTGTCCGAACAAGTTGCTTCACGGTTTGTTTTGTGTTGTCAGCAAGCGTGTGGGCAGGGAGCCGCGCACCGGGTTCTCCCGGCCATCCGCAAGGGTGTTCAGGCAGCAGTATGCTTCGTTCCCGACGAAGTCCCATATGCCGCGGGTGAGTGCGATGAACGCCTTGTCCTCCAGCACGCTGCGGATGCCTTGCAGGAAGCCATCCAGCGTCTGCTGGAGCACCGTGATTGGCATCGCCTGGGCATTCTGTTGGGGGTGGTGCCGCGTCTGGTACCCCGCGTAGAGCCCTCCCTCGGATGTGTGCATGATGATGTCATGCATCGAGCCTACTCTTTCAAATACGAGCCTGCCCAGCCTCGTCGCCGTCTCGATCACCGCGAACGAGTAGATGTGTCGCACCTCTTTGATGACCTGCATGTCGACACACCCTGTGATCACACCATTGAACGTAAACACACCAAGACTCCTTCATGGCCGAAGCAAAGCACGACGCGCTGCGCACAACAGACAAGACGCACACCAGCAAACATCCCCTTTGCAATGTGCTCAGGTTATGCATGATGCTGAATATTGGTGTGCATCTTACCTGAGCGGTGTGTGCCCCATATGGAGGTTTGTTGTTGCCAGGACACCTTTGCGCGGTCTCCCTGGGACCGAATTCTCGCATGGGGCGGCCAAGAGATGGAGGCGTGATGGTCGGATAGAGCGGCGGAGGTTGGCGCGGACCCTTGCCGATGGCACCATGACCGGACTCCAGGCCCAAGTGCTCTGGGGGAGGCACCGGAATGCCAGCGGCAGAGAGGTGGCGGTACGCGCTGGGCGTCTGGTACAGCTGTTGCTGTGCAGGCGTGAGCTTGGCGGCAGCCATTGGCGCTTGCGCAGGGGGAGCGCCAGGGCTGCGATACGGCGGGAGGGGGCTAACGTTGCGAGGTGCGATCAAGTTCGCGAGAGACTCGTCGGGGCCGTTCGGGACGCGGGGGGTGAACATGCCAACCCGTGGGGTCGGGTGTGGTTGCGGGTGAGGAGTGGAGTCGTAGCCACTCCATTTCCGTAGCTGTCCGTCGAGTTGCGAGATGTCAGAAAGCAGCCGGCGTAGGGAGTTGAGCATCACGATCTCGCACTTGTACATGCACGAGCCTGAGACGATGTGCGCTGCTTGCTTGTCCCACGCCCAGCCCTTTTGCCGCATGTCCATGGCGATTTCCACGCCTGGCGACATTGCGCCGATGACGGGGACTGCGCCGTTGGTTGCACGCTTGCGCAGAAGGCCTTGCAAGCGGCACGTCGCCAGCATCATCTCGCGAATGACCTGCAGCAAGGGCTTGCGGTTACCCAATTGTCACTGATGATGATGAGGTACTGGCGCTCTCTTCAAGTTTAACTCGTGCGAGCGGCCGGGCGTTTATGACAGGCTTGCTTGTTCCGACCACTGACGTTCGATGAGCTGTACCACTTCGAATGTGCTGTCTTTGTTGCTTGTTGACTATTTCCTTCCACTACCTAAGTGATGTTGTGATGAGGTACCTTCTCACAACACTACCACATCCACAGGGACATTGGAACTGGCACCCGCAATGTGGGTGTAGACCGTGATGAGCTATCGTGCCGCCTATACCTATCTGATAGGCTATCACAAATAGCCTTACACGCCTCATAACCGTACAACTTGGCATCGTCACACTCTGCAGCACATAATGTGTTGGCAGTGACATCGTGTGAGATTCCGGTGGTCCGCGCCTCCAGCAAAGCAATCGTGCAGCCTCATGGTACAACTATCATCCAAATTGTCCGCGTTAGCCAAGGGGGCGTTGCACTACAATGCGAGCAAGCATGCGGCAAGCACTCCAGATGCACATATAGCTCAAAACTCACCTCTGACATGCGCGTCTCAACAGCGGTGACCATGCGTGGGAGGTGAGTCACGATGATCTCATACTCGCCGAGCTCGGAGCGGATTTGCCGGAGCATGGTGCGTTGCACAGCACAGCCGGGTGCTGGCTCGACGTCTGATGCACCGCCATGGGGGCCCATGCTCTGCTGTTTTTGGTGTTCGTGCGCAAGCTTGTTCATCAGCTTGGCCTTGCTGTCCTGCAGCCAGCGGCTGACGGTGCTCTCGAGCAGGTCGTGCGCGGAAAAGGGCTGCACCTGCTTGAAGGGCCGGAAAATCTGCGTCTCGAGGAACATCTCGAGGCAGCCGATCTCAACGACAGCGTTCTTTGCGGACTGCGTGGGCTCTGGCTTTATCGTCTCGAGCAAGTACACAATGAGGCTGGAGAGGTTGTTGCAGTACACGCCGGCTGTGAGGACCTGCATGTGGCGTGCGTTCTCAAACATTACGAATGGTGTCCACGATGACGATGATGTTCAATGAGCTGATAGGCTTGCCTCTTCCGACCGCTGACGTTCGATGGGCTATATTGTTTCAAATGTGCTGTCTTGGTTGCTTGATAAATATTTCCAGCCATCCAGTAGTTTGTCGCACAGTTGTATGAGCCTGTGAATAAGGGACTGGAGATTGGACCAAGCTGCCATATTTAGTTGGAAGGAACGTACCGGGAGGGTGGCAAAGTCGGGAAGCACTGCTGAATTATGGATGTCAAGATCGCTTCGAAGCTCGTTCTCCGTGAGGCGGCAAAGATTGCCGATGGCGATGGTCAGCTGATCCTTGCCCATCCGGTTGCTCGCCATGAAGGCTGCTACATCCTTGCAGCCCAAGCGATGCCGCCGAGGAGTACTCTGCAAAGGTCACAGGCACCGTCACTCTACGTCCACATTGGTAGCAAACGCATTGTATACCTCCAATGCTATGGCTACGCTTTGTGCTACACTCAACCCTCCGGGCAGCAATTCTCTGAATGAAAATGTTGAGTACTACCCTATCCCATGTTTCGTGCCAGGTTGCAATTTAGCATCACAACAAAGCATCAACAAACGCATTGTACACCTCCAATGCCATGGCTACGTTTTGTGCTACACTCGTCCTTCTGGGCAGTGGCTCTCTCAATGGAAACTTTGAGTATGACCCTCTCCCGTATTGCGTGCCAGGTCGGCAGCAGAACAAGGCATCAACATGACTTCAACAGGCCGTTTTCCATACATCGTATCACGAGCCATCGTGCAATGCTGTGGCCATCAAGGATTCGCAGTCAGGGTGCGCAGAGGTGTCTGCAGTTCTTGCACTTGTGCGCTAGAATGTCAAAATGTCTGCAGTATACAATGTTTGGGCAGCAAAGTGGGGACAGTCCCTCCCCCTGCGAATGTGACATCACACAGCCATGGCAATAAATCGGCGCCGTTGTTTCGCCAGAGTGAGCTTCGACACCCGTTTCTGTCCCCAAGCTTTGTGTATTTGCAGGCATCTGGACCCAAAAACCACTCATCCCGGCGCTGATCGGCGCACCTGCTGCTGCATGTGTCCGTTGGGATGCATGACATCAAGAAAGCTGGGGCAGCTGGGCTGAACAGGCTCCGGATCCGCGCGACTGGTGTCGCGGACAGGGCTGCCATGGGGCCGCATGCCTGCGGGGGCCAGGAGGTGGTGCCACCGCTCTTCCGCCGCGTCACTGAGTAGCTGCCGCAGCCAGTCCTGCTCCTGCGGGTGGTGGAGGTCTTTGAGCTGGGATGCCAGCTTGAAGGCGGGCTCAAGCGCACTGGGAGGCTTTTCCTTGCTGCGCTCATGCGGATCGCACAGCCCCAGAGGCATCGCCTCCTCCAGCCTGTAGTACCTCCTGAACGCCGCCTCCACCAGCAGCTTTGCCTGCACCACAGCGCTCATTCTCAGCACATGCCTGCAACTTCTTCCTGCGGCTTTGCGTTGCTCATGTCATGACAAATGTGGTGGGTTTGAAGCACACAACGTTGTTTCGGCTCTTAATAAAACCAAGCTCGACGATCAGACCTATAAATCTTTGTGCTAGCTAGTCTGCATCATCATGCGTGGTCTGCATGATGAGAAGCTGAGTGTGGTCGTCGGTGCAACAGCCAAACAGGCCTGAACGCCTGCAATACTTGGCGCAAATCCCAAGGATAGCTCCAGAGTGATACATGGCCTGCCATCGATTGAATGGATCTGAGCTGCAGAGAGCACTGCAGTTTCAGCGCCACTCTGTGACACACTGCTTTGACATCACATCGCCCTCAAGGTCGATTGCGAATCGCTGATGGGAGCGCACCCGTGCACGCAGATGATCGAGCTGGGTTCGTTCCAATGAGTCCAGCTCGATGCGGCCCAGCAGCTCCAGCTTCTCGTTGATGAGGCGTAAAGCGACGGGCGTCCGGGAGACGATGTCGTCGCGGAGGTACCATTGCAGCCAGCACAGGTGCACGGAGGAGCCCTGCAGCATGTGGTGGCGGATGAAGTCGCCCATGAGCCACAGCCAGGGCTGGTCCAGGTGGAGTTTCCTTGGGCCACAGCGGCTGCTTCGCAGAGCTGCTTCCAGCGTCACCTGCATCGCAGAGCAAAAGTCAATCCAATGCCAGGCGATTGGGGCTAGGGCTCCTGGGTCCAAGGCTGGAATCGTAGAAGGTTACGCCTACGCAGACTGTTTTCCGCAATGTCAAACCCAGTTGAATCCACTACCTCGAGATACTAGGCTGACATTGCACACAACAGCGTGGACTCCAGTGCTTTCCAACATGAAACAGGCGCAAACTTTACCGTACATCACAGATGCTTGGTGTCAGTGTTTCGCCAGACGCTGTCATATTCCGTGTCCAGGTGCCCGGAAAGGGGATTGTAAAAGATCCAATTCCCAGGCTTTCCAGGAAATGTGTAGATCGGATCTTTTGCAATCCCCTGCTTCAAGCCCTGAATCAAGGGGACAGAGTTGCATGACCATCTGCTAACGGTCAGGTAACGGTCAGACAACGGTCAGATACGCAGTCACGGCAACGCAATTGGACATGAAATGCAAGAGCGCCAAAGCGATTTGGATAATTGAGAGGGCGTGACATCAAGTCGCTGTGACCGCACCTTGTAGAGCTGCATCAGGGAAAGCTGCAAGTGATTGCTTGGCAGGGTGGGGCCAGCCACCGGCATGTGAGTCGGATCCATGCCCAGCGCAGGCACTTCCTCTTCCACCTTCCACAGGCGGATCACGATGCGGCCCCACAGTTTCGACCGGAAATCTGCACACGTAATGCCATACCTTTAGCACCTCAACGTGCACCACAAAAGAGTGATCTGGTGGAAGGTGGCAGCAGGTGTAGATCCTATCCATGGTGTGTGGCATTCAGTACGATAATCAGGATATTAATGTCTGTCCTGGTGAATTGAAAAAGTTGTCACAATGCCTTCTGAATCTCTTCTGAAGAGACTCATTGACCTATGCACACAAGAGTCATCGGAGGCAAATCTGCTCCATGTTCCTCGTGACAGAGCCTCAAGTTGCTCGGCAATTAACAGGCAGCATACAGACAGCAGGAAAATGTGCAAATACAAGATGAGAAGGAGGCAAACACAGAGGGTGCGCACTCGTCAAGTAGGCGTCAACATGCAGCAATCCTTGCACATGCCCACGGCCGCTGGGCGGCATTGCTTCCAGCCACCAAGTGACGCCCTTGCCGTCTGTCCCCCCGTCCATGACATTGCCATCCATCATGGTCCGGTCTGGTTGGAGGCTCGACTTCATGATCGGGCGCTCCATCGCGTATTGAGTCCCGTTGCAGTACTTGCATTTTGTGCCAAAGCAGGTGCGTTTGAACGCGGCCCATGAGTTGTTGCAAAATGCGCAACGCTTCAACGCAGTAGGCTTGTTGGCGCCCTTCGGGCTCCCCATCCCCTGGTTGCTGTCTGGATAGCCATCATCCGACAGCACCCGCATTGGTGACTTGCCCAGCCCCAATGCTGGGGGCTTCCCAGTCACCCCCCTCTCGTCGTTGTTCACGACCATCTGAATGCCAAGGGCGGTGTCAAGGCGTCGGAAGCAATATCTTCTTGCAATATAAAAGGGACAACTTGGAGCGAATGATTTTGTCACCTAGCAGTCGCCGCATCACACGTGGAAGGTGAGCTGCTAATGTGGTGCTTGTGATCGAGACATTGCAATGTTCAAGGTTCTAGTGCGCAATATGGGACCGATGCCAATGCGCGTGTTTGACATGGATTGGGTGCATGTGTGACATGTCCCAGCTTGACGCTGCTAGACAAAGGGCATCGTTTGCTCTAAGCTTTTCCATGCAGGCTCATGCAGATGAGCCAGAAGTCAACCCTTGTGGGCTTGCGGTCGTGCCAGCCACGCAAATCGTTCGTGAGCAACCCCTCTGCCCGAACATGCAGACGGATCGAGAGCAGACCCTGTGCCCGCCCATGCAGATGGACCACGAGCGAACCCTATACCTAAGCACGCAGATGGTTCGAGAGCAGACCATATGCAACTCATGCAGACGGACCGAGTGTGCACCTTCCATGCATGTTCCAATGGCACATGCGCCTCAGCGATAGGTTCCTGTCCCCCCATGGCAAAGACCTTGATGGTCAGCATTTGATTGAGCTGCCGCGCGCCCCCGGCGGCGGAGGGAGCGTCATACGGGACGGTGCCACCCGGTGCGAGCTGAACGCTGGCCGGTTGCGAACCAGGCAGGGAGAGCTGAACCGTGCATACTGTGTTGCCATAGTGTGGCAGCACCCGCGTGGATCCCAGCTGAGGTGTGCCGATCGGCGGACCTTCCATGCCAGCAACTTGCATGCGCATATGGGACACGGTTTGCATGAATTCCTGCTGCCTTTCGTCCTTGTTCGAAATGTCAATGCCCGCCTCGTCATCCCTGCACCCCAAACCAACACCCGTAAGCGCGTTCCGCAGCATCTAGCTTGTTGCGGCGACCGCTTCAAGATAGTAATGCGTCGTGGTAAACTAATGTGGCATTTTCGCGGCATCATTTGAGGTATGGAGCATGGGACGCAGGCTTGTAGCCATGCACGCAATGCTATCAAAGCAGCAAAGAAAGGAGACAACTGCCGTGTGGGGCGGGTGCTAAAATGTCGCGCTGATTGCAACCCTCTTTTGAGAGGTGTGCTCTCACACTGCAGCACTGGTAGATGCAGAGCAGATTCCTGTCATGAGGCGTACCACGTGAGATGAATGCACTCATGGTGGGGCGCCAGCGGCTTGACTAGGATGTCCCACAAGCCCAAGGCTTCTCTCAGCAGCTTTGTGCCGTCCGCTAACAGGACTTTGGATTGCTGGTGCACCTCTCTCAGGCAAATCTGCACGCACACCTGCACACACGACAGACATGGAGCCCGGAAGAATACACGTGCAAATCATATTACAGCTTTTTAATGATGCCCTTGCGGTGCATTGACTAACAGTGTGCAGAGGTTTCTCCAGTTGCATCGAGGTGCTCAAATTGCTTGCATTCAGCATGCATGGTTGCACATGGTTCGTGTGCATGACAGCAAGCCCAACCAGAATGTCATTTAACTTAAGCATGTTTCACCCTTGTATGCACAGGTGCATTGCGACAGCAAAACGCTGGGTGCACGCCATGAGGGTTCATACCTCATAGGCTAGCACGCGAGCGAAGAACTCCGTAGGCCTTATCCTCGTCGTATTCACTTGTCGCTGTGGAAACTGCGCCGGTAAAACATAATCTGTACCGGTGGCTTCGTTTACCTGCGAGTGACAGGCTTTTGGTTTGGAACGGACATTTCATTCGCTAAGATGTGGGTGGATGTGTCGTCGGCATTTTGAGCCAGTAGACATGAAAACGGACGATTTTCTTCAATTGGTTCTAAGGAGAGTCTATTAATGCATTTCAGGGCCTCGAAGTGCTTTGCAAGCGACTTGGCTGTAACTGCTGCGGACTGGCGACTGCAGGCGTGCACTGTGCAGCTCAGGCGAAAACGGGCCGACAAGACTTGAAACATCTACTACAACATCTCTGTGAACGCTGAACAATGTGTCATCGAACTATACGAATGGCACGATGACGGCGATTTCGCATGGATGCTTATGCCCCATTTGCTTCCTTTCTTCCTGCCAGGAATCCTGGGACCCGTTAAGCACAAGCGTACCTGGTGTGTGCTCGGTGCTTTAGCCTTGAAAAACTGGTCCATGCTTCTCGAGACCCTTTAGACTGCGGAGCTACTTTCGACAGCACAGAAAGGCGAAGAGCCATGTCTTGCAATACAGTCACACTTGGCACATGACCTCCGCCGGAAATACAGGAAGAAGCGTGCACAAAGGGCGTGAAATGTTCAATCTGTCAACGTCCTTGTGTCTTAGCTAGTATCATGGGCTGTGCCGTTCCCAAGAATGTGCAGTGGCCACTATTGACTCATCATGCTTATCATAGCGTAGCGTCCAGCATCCATGAAGCATATCGGTGCAAATCATGTACAATGTTTTGTAAATGCATAAAAGAAGTTTTGCGCAATGTACTGCAGACGAGTTGTCACAACGACTGCCATGTCAATTTCGAAGCTGTGTCATCCCTATTTTCGGAGCGCTGTATCCCAAAAATTTAGACGGTTATCGAGAGTTGATCCCAGATACTATCACAAATTGAGAATATCTTGCACTAACAACGTAGCAAATCATCGTGTAACAGCAGCCTGCAGCCCGCCAAGAAACCCCTGTAGCCTGCTGTGCCTCATGTAGTTGTCAATCATCCCCTTAACGCTGATTGCAGTGTTTCCGCTGTCTTTGCGTTTTTAAGTACCAGGACTGGCTTGCAAGTACGTTGCCATGCAGGTGCTTCGGTCATCTACTTCGCATCTGCAGCTAAACAGGGCATGCAATGGCCGAGTGGTTGGACAAAGACGTAGCTACCAGCCATTGGTTGTCTCGGCTGCTCTGACACCTGTAGCCGGTAGTGGAACGGGGCGCCAGACGTGGAATGTGCTTAGTCGTCTGGCTGATGTGCTCCCGAGTAGGTAACTTTCCATTTGAAGGTGGATAATTGCCTGCGTATGGTACACCGAGCCTACAATCGTCGCGGTCTGTTCGCAACTCTCATGCCAGCATGTAGCAGCGACTGCATTGTCGATGTTCCGGGTTTTTACGATCATGCCTGTGACGTTTATTTATCATTAGTGTATCGTTGCTTGGTTGTTCTGGGAATCAATAAATGGTCGTTCGCAGCTAATTGTCCCCTACCTCTTGCTGCGGGCGACCCTGGGAGTAATGACTAAACGCACGTCGCGCTCGATCTGGCGTGCTTATGTTTGAAAGGACGCATAGCAGCCTAAACGTTCTTTTTGTACACGTGGATTGCTCCTTGCTGGCGGCAACAGTGACACCTCAGCGAGGGTTTGCTTGCCGGAAGCTAGTTCTGGCATGTCGTGATTACAGATGTCCAAGCTCAGCATCCATGTCTCTAAAGAGTTTTCCTTTAAATTCGCGTTGGGATGTGAAGTGTGCAACCATGCTACATTACGAGCTGGCGTTTGTCAAGAGCAGAGAACATTGTGTTCAGCCAACGACGCCCAACGAAACGGCGCAGCATGCAGCGCGAAAGCTGGTGAACCTTGGTTGAAAGCATAACTTGTGTTCGTCACGGCCAAAGGGCTCGAGCAAGCTTGAGAGCGACCTCATCTGCCCAGCAGCAACGCACATACAGGAATGCGCAGCAAATGCCGTCAGGGGTGTAAATCCCGGAAGGTTGTCGTTGCAAAGCTTCGAGCCTTCAGATGCGGCCCTACACTTGCCAAGCGGCACGCTCCTAGGTTGGTTTGAACGATGTCGTGCACATCTGTGCAGGCGTCGCAAGTGCGGCCAATCGGGTGTCCCGGACACGAATACCGGTGGTGGGCCCCCTCGTACCCCACCTCCTCGTAGCGGCGGTGGCGGCGGTGGTGGTGATGGCGGAGACGACAGCGCAGAAGAGGGTGGCAAAAAAAGGAGGTTTGGATGGAAAGGATGGGAAGATCGCGTGGCTGCTGATCCTCAATTTGTCTACAAAGTTCTGGTCGAGCAGGTGCGCTTGCTCTGGCCGTGACAGCACATGACAATGTTCCTGGAACAGCCGCAGCAGAGCAACGACTCGGGAAGTTCCTCGTATGTTTGTGTGACATCACCCTGCCTCCTTCTGCGCGTAGAAATGAAACACATGTAAGGAAAACGCACTAGCATATCGTGGGCAAGTTTTGCATGCTGCCGAGCGCCACACACCTCGTCCTCGCCCCTAAACACATCTATCGTAGGGCGCCAAGGCATGCTGTGTGGGACCACGTTGCTCAAATAAGCGTGGGGAAACCGACAAGTGTGGGGTTCGAGTGCACGACTTTTATGTGTACATGCGAACATGTGTTCCAACGAACGGCCAGGAAGTGCAACAGATGTGCAATCAGTCTCGAGCAACCCTCACAAGGAAGTCCGTCCCGAGCGTCATAGGAAGCAGAGTCTGAGCCAACAGCAGCAACTCACACAGCACCGAGATGCAGATTATTGGAGTGAGTGCTTCAGTCATTGGCGACATGTCTACGCGCCCCAATTGGGGCCTCAACGAGTTGGACTTTGTCTTTTCAACGCTCGTCGTCGGCTCTATCATGAACTTCACCCTCATGTACCTGCTCGCTCCCACCACCGCGGCTGCAGCTGGAGCTGCATCAAACAACCTCTTTGTGCGCCTCTTTGACGAGCGAACGCTCACAGCCCTTGGCGCGCCAGGTCCGTCTTCACTCTGCTTGTTCAAAGCCTGGATGGAGTTTGGTGTCTCGTATTGGCTGTCTTGCCCGAATACTTGCCCAGGCAGGACCAGGGCACATGATGAAATTGTTAACTTTACAACACTACCGCATCCACGTGGACATTCCAAATCCAAGTACTACCTGGGGTTCAGTGCTACCAATACCATCACCCTGGGCAAGTATACCTGGACACCCTGACAATGTACCTGTTGTGGCACATGTATACATCGTTGCGACGACCAATCGCAACTATGTCCTCAGGTTTCGGCTTCTGCATAATTTCAGTTAAGTCGGGTGTTGGAAGGTCGAGCGTCTGATTTCGGGTGTCAAATTTCGGGTGTTCCGCTAGTCAAAGGTCCCAACACTAGGCATCTCCGACGTGGTCACAGAGCCCGCCTGCCATATCAGCTAGATCAGCGGTGGGAACTAGGGATGCCTTGTACAGCATGTCCCCACAACACACATTCGAGGCTCGACAGCTCCACACTTATCGGAGGACAGCACGTGGAGCTCTGTCGATGCCGCAGAATCCTGTGGGATGTTTTCCATTTGCGGCAATTGCGTTCCTGGAGGAACGAATCCAAAGCAAGTCAGGGTTGAAGCTGAAAGCAAGCAAGCAAATACTTGGTTGTGCGCATTGCAGGGGGTCACATTTTCCAGCCTGGCTTCAGCTTCAAGGGTCGCATGATCAACCTGATCTTCAAGAGCTTCACCTTTGGCCTGATTGGATTTGCGGCGGGTGTGTTTGGAACCTCCATGTCCAACGGGCTCATCAAAGTCCGCGCCATGGCTGATCCCAAGTTCAAGCTGCAGAACGAAGTTCCGGATGTCTTCTTGAATGCTGTTGCCTGGACAGCGCACATGGGGCTGTCCTCCAATATCCGCTACCAGACGCTCAATGGGCTGGAAATGGTGCGTGTCAAAAGTGCAGACTGCACACACATGTGAAAGCCTGCGTGTGTGGCAACTTGGGATGAGGGTGGCATCATGTTGGGATGTGCAATCATGTCCACGACACTGTGCAAACTTTGTTTAGTATGTTCTCGCATACTGTTGACAGCGTCAGGGATGGTTGACCTTATCGTCCAGCATCAGGGTACTGAACCTATGCAGATGAACGATTCTGTCATGCGTCAAGTGTTGTGGGATGCCCGTGTTTGTACATCGATGCTGATGCGTTGACCCGCGTGACGCTGGACGTGGCTGTAGGTGCTTGTGCGTCTCTTGCCACCACCCCTGTTCAAGGTCTTCGTGGTTCTCATTCGCACGGCCAACAACCTGCTGGGTGGAATGTCCTTTGTGACATGCGCACGAATTATTGGATCTCAGAAGGAGAACAAAGTGGCTTTGCCTGCACCTGAGCCGGTAAAAGGCAAGAAGAAGTGAAGACAGCTGACGTTGGCGCATCTGCCTTCTGTCCCATAGCCCCTTATGTGGAGCAGCGCTTTGAACAGCCCGCAGCCCATCAGTTCCTACTACAGGTTGTGAAATGGCTTTGAAATCATAGCAGGCAAAAAGTACTGGACGCGCCTCGCATGCATAGTTGAACGTCTACACCTTGGGCTTCTCAAGCTTTATGAAACTGGGGCCGCCCTTGGTGCTCTGAAGTTGATGGACGTCTTCCCAAGTCCAATCGAGTGATTATTTAGGTACCGGAGTGATTCAATTGTCTGGGATACACCCTGAAGCATAGATCACATCAACTCTACGAGGGTGCCAAAAGATTGATTTCATGTTGTGCATTTGCAGTGTGCATGGATACATTGTAACTGGCTCTGAATCCAGTCACTGTGCTGTGGCGTTCCCTGGCAGTTTCTCATGTTGTTCTCGATTTCATGAGTAGCAGCACCACAAAGCGATAATGAACCCCACGGAAGAACCCCTATGTGCTGAGAATGATAGATAACACCTGAGAGCCCGACAAGGTCAACTGATACCCTCATTGTGAAGAACTATCAAACATGCAGTCACTTGAAAACTCCGGCCTTTGGCGACCACATGATCGATGGGCAATTGCCTCCTAGGGCTACAAACCTATGTCACGGACGCACCACAGGCGGTTCTACACGATGCCTGCCGATCAGATACCGTGCCAGCCGCGGTCGCCGCACATGTGAACGACTTCATCGTACGACGAGGCATGAATACCCAGGCAGCCAGCGACGCCATCCACCGGCACTGAAGCAATTTGCGGGCCCGTCAGGAATGCAGACCCAATGAGCTCGGCAACAGCAGCATGTGCAGCACTGTAGAATGTGTGGGCAGAAGAGGGCACGGTGGTGGGTCCACACTGCTTCGCATTGCTCAAGGGCATGATGTGGAGGAGCTGGTACGATATGGGCGTGGCCACTTCATCTTGCCCTGTGCTTGACTGATGCTCTCTCTGAGGGGAACAGGAGTTGCATATCGCTGGTTCTGCAGCACAATGCTTCTCAGAGGCACCTCGAGGCAATCGGCCCGTGCTCGTATCCTCGGATTGTATGAGGGTACTGCATGTCTGCTGTACGCCTTCGCACGCTCTCACGCTGTCGCCGGGCTGCTTCTCGCATCGCCGTGGTTCAGAATCGCTGTGGCAGTCCATGCCGTGGAGGTTGTGTGGCTCCGTGCTCTGGCGATCACTTGCTGAGCCTTGACTGTCGGTCGTCGGGTCAGTACGGCGCTCAGGTAGGTCATCCAAGCCTTCTGCAAGGCCAGTGGCAGCAACGCACGCAAAGAAGACCAGATATGCCTCAAACGTCCAAGGCATTGGCCAGAATCCTTTCGCAGTGCGTGCGCCGGCCAACACACGTCGAATGCCCTGCACAACAACACGTTCTTCACCAGTCAGTGCATGTGTCACCCCGGCGATTCTCATATCTATTTTTGATTACACTGAGCGAAGAATCCCCATAGCTCAAGCGTATCTTGACTGCACACTCCAACTCGTGGTCTTCACGACATTCGGGGCCATTCACCCATGCTACTTGACACGAAACAAACGAGGTCCTTGCATCGCAAGGTCTCCAACGTAGAGTCATGAGACAGGTTGTTGCGACATTGGATGGTTGGAAGGGGCAAACCTCAGCAATCTGAGAACGACTCTCCTGGCTGAGGCTGACACTCGTTGCCTTCGGTTTGGTGTGGTCAACTAGAAGTGCCGAATGGTACAGAAGCAACACATCGGTGCCGAGGGACATCACGACGGCATTCAGGAAGGCAGGAGACTCTTCTGCGGCAAACGGCGACCGTTGGATGAACACTTTGGAGCCCCGATGTTTGCGAGTGTGACGTTTGCAGCTCGCCCGCCACCTGCACACAATGACATCATGCCTCGCTCATGGTGACTGTTGACAAGAGCTTCATCGTGGCCTGCAATACTGGTCTAGTCTAGCCCATGAGCTGCATTTCCGCACGCACAAAGACTCATCCTCAAGAACTTGCTTCTCGCTGTCAGACTGGATACCTTTGATGCATTGAAGTGGCTGCCATCTTCCACAGCCGGGCGTCGCACCCGAGGTAGACACGATCGGGACTGGACTAAGCACCAATGCTTGGCCAGAATGGGTTTCGACCCCCACTTCTGTTCCCAAAGTTCATGCCTTCTCAGGTATGTGGACCCGCACATAGGGTCTTGCGAAAGACTGCTATGCACAAATTGGAGAGCTCCTGCAAGGTCTTCCCAACTAATGTGGCTGTCATGCGATGAACATCATGTCGGTGTGGAGAAGCATGAGGGGCTACCTGGGAGGCTGACAGAGCGGGAGTGCGATGGAATGTGTCCAAATGCAAGGGTTGTGTTGAATCCACCTTGAGTTGTGCCACATGCCACAGGATCCCTCGATCCAGCATCTCCAGAATTGCAACTTGCCGTGGGCTGCCTGAAAGGCAAACACAAACTAAGTGAGGCATGTAGCTCTTGAGGATGAATCTGAAAGGGAACTCACACACCATGGTGTTTAGCATCATCCAATCACATGCTTCTTTGTACACTGATTGAGCAAGCGGCAGAACAGGATGTCAAAGTGAGCCCCTGTGAGTGCACTTGCTCCCATCACTCATCTCTGCACACCGCATCGCATGTGAGCGAGCTGCTCAAGAGGTCAACTTTCATGCTTGCTTCACTATGCAAGCACACTGCAGTGTGCAGCCCCAGAACCAAAAATATGCAAGCAATGTGCGCCATGCAACGGAATGCGTGGATAGGAAGCTTTGGTACCACGTGCCCTTGCACAACGTGCTCACGCCGGCCTGCAAGGCAAAATACTGCTTGGGCGGAGTGAGGAAGGAGTGCAGAGATTGACGAGGAGGTCGGCACACCTGTCTGACCAAGGCAAGCGGGGATCACAAGGGAGGGCGCCATCAGCGATGCGGCCTTCTTTGGACCGTAATTCTGCAGCAGGGCCAGATACAATGCTGCCGTGCTCTGCATGGTGCCTTGAAGCAACGTGCTCGTTAGGTGATGGCTGCTCACAACACGGCCCTCCAGCACTCGGTCCCAGGCCATTGCCTGCAGGTCGTGCCCACTGCTTCTTGCTGCTCTCACAGCTGTGCAGACGGCGCGTTGGCGCACTCACATGCAATGGGAAGCGACGAGCACGTCCTTACTTCCAAAACATGCAACAAACATTGATCCTGCTTCTCATAAACTTTCAGGTGAATCATCAAGTCAAATGTGCATGTATACACATCGATGTAAACACCATGTGACGCATGTCCTGCCCCAGGCACATTTGCACCTGCCGAGTATTGCACAGATGAGGCCTCGCCTTTGCCATACGCATTGCCCATGTGACTTACATGCTTAGATGGAATCTGGAGGGCTGCTTGTGCACCTCCTCACAGCTAAAAGGAGAATTCAGAAGCTACTGCTTCTTGCAAGGAACCTGCCGCTGATGCAGACAAGCATAGGCAACTGCTGTATGCTGTGAAACTATGTTCGTTGCCTGAGACCTCATCTCAAAGGCACCCAGCTCTGCAAATGGGTGCCATGATAGACCTGAGCCTGGTCGACATTGTACAAACAATCGCTTCGGCACCCAGCCATGTATGCATGATAGCGACACGACCCCACCTTCCGAGATGCAAACATGAGGGTTGCAGAGGCGTCTTTGAGGCTGTTGCTCACAAGGATGCCATGGTCCTGCGCCCAGTGCTGCAGCTCAGTTGCGCCTGCCTCGTTGAGATCGACGGACAGAGAGCACCACCTCCCTCTTTGTGACCTGTGATCTGTCCCGTCATCGGCCGTACCAGACACTGCCGCCTGAGCCTCCCCAAATTCAGAACACATGCCCGGAGTGAGGTTGCTGCCAATGCCGAGCATGGGACTTTCATCTAAAACCTTCGAAGGGGGCTCGGGTGTGATGCTTGCGTCGGTGACGATGCATGGACGGTGGTTACTGTGCTCAGGCGGAGCATCGAACGAGGATGGCCTGAACGAAGCAGCGGTCAATCCGGCCAGGGCTTCTAGAGCCGCTCGCATTCGGCGGCTTCTCACGGCGAAGGAACCCTCCAGGTGCATGCTCAGAATCCGGCTGAAGCTCCCTTGCTGGTGACAATCTGCATGCGTTCATGTTGCTCTGATGACGTGTGCCGGCAGGTCATCGATGCTGGCATGTTGTTGTTGTGTTGACTAGACCTGCCTTTCTGCCCATGGATTTACATGGCAATGCGCATCACCGTTGATTGTCACTGTCAACTGCTACCTTAACTGTAATGCCATTGAAAAATTGATTTCTCATCATCCTCCATGGGCACAAAACCATGGGCACACAACAGAACATTGTCGTTGGCAGGTAAGTTATGTGCGCGCAAGCTCACAAGCGCGGTCGACTCGTCGGAGCCCGGAATCGATAAAGCCAAGGCATTCGGAAGACAAGCTCACAGGCACATGTAGGCGAGCTCACACGCCGTACTTCAACCAAACCAACAAAAGTGTACTGCGAGAGCTGAGACCGCGCAGTGGTCGGGGCCTTGTGAACGTGGCATGCGGCCTGGTGAGGTCAATGCATCCCTCACGCACCTGCTGCATGATGCACGATGGGTGCTTCTCTTCCATCCAGCAATCTGGCACCACTACCAATTACATGGTGGCCAGGAGCTTCTTCTTTCTCTACCCAAATCCTCTGTCCCTTTGAAGATGGCTCTGCGACTGCGTCGGTTTGTGCGGGTGGGTGGGACATCGTGATGTCGTCGGATGCTGGCAGCTGGCTGTGAAAGAAGTCGCGGCTCATCGTGCATGCCAGTGCAGTGGCGTCTTTCAACAGCTCTGCACACTGCGCTTTCAAACGCGTGCCAAAGATGCTGAGTGAAGGGTCAGAGTTTGCCTCCAGCAGATGCACCTGCAGCCCCCACTAAGCCTCAACCATTGAGTATCTGCCCGCGCCCCATGGGCCACACTAGGAAAACCCGTCCTCATACCAAGGGACCGAGCTGCACGGGAACACAAGTAACCAGCGCTGTCACAAACATCTCCATAAATTGGACCATTATGAACATACATATCATGTACCATGCAATCAAGTAGAGGGGTTTGTCTGGCTCGGAGCACTAGAGCAGTCCACAAGGGCTGTTCAAGCTGGAAAAGAATCGTGTATGTCTAGATATCTCCGACTGGCATGCTATGAGGACCATTCTGAGCTGCCTGCGCCAAACGTGGGACGATGCAAAACAGGAAGAGGTCATCCTCTTCGTTCTGACACCGCAAAGCCCGCTGTCGCACGTGCAATCGTCCATCATTATGCATGCAGTACTTTGGGCGTTCCTTGAGGCTGCAATCCACCAAAAAGTCCAAACCGAACAGCTGGCAGCAGTTTTGCAGCGGGTAGAGCGCTAAAGGCTGGCCAGGAGTGGATACTGCCGCGGAGAAGAGGTCTACGCAGACGTGCTTGATCCGGTCCAACAGCAAGAGTTCAAGATTGTGTGGCGTGCTGGTAGATTGGCGGGTCCCCATCTCCGACTGCCGTTGCTGTGCGCATGCATCCTTCGCCCACTCCTCACATGCCTCAGCTAGTGTAAAACTACTGGATTGCTCTGCGTTGACGCTGCCGCATCTCTTTTGTAGCACGTGGTTGGTTGCATGCACCAACAAGCTTCTTGCTTCTGCAGCTGACTCACTTCTTTCTCCGTATGAATCCACAGCCGGGAGCACGAGGACGTGCTTTTCTGCGATCCAGACTTCGTAGCAGCCTGCCACCATGACGTGTACCCTGAGATGGCACTTGTGGCCCTTCAAGAGGAGCAGGTCCTTGACATACTCTTGCAGCACCTGCTCGGCGGTATGGCTCAGCTGAATAGTTGGATCAATGCAATCTACGAGATGAACCAGCGTGTGTTTTCAAATGGCGTATGGAATGAAGTGGATCCTTTTAGCACGTTCCTATCGATAAGGATGCCTAGGGTGACCAGTCTTGATGGCTTATCCCTGTGCTGTAGGAAAGATGGCCGCCGCCTGTGGAGCAGTTACGGGTCAAGTAGCACCGTGAAACTGCTCTCAAAAGCCTGCATTTATGTGACATGGCTTGCTTTTATAAAAGAAGGGCTGATTAGTCCCCTAAAAAACAAGGCGGTCTATCTTACTATACGTTTCAGCAATTGCTCTTACCCACGGCCCTTCACTGCTGGAGACAATATCGGACATGTCCTTGTAGTCTTCAATTGTTGGTCCAAAGATTCGCATTCCTTGTCCTCTGTTCAGATCGCTGTGTTTGAGTACAAACATCTCGTGCTGTGGTGGGTCGAACATCAATGCCCTCGCATCGTCTAGGACTTCGTCCATGCAGCCATCCGTTTCTTGGAGCACCACCGTGCGAGGTACTGAGTCTCTGAGCACTGATCTAGGGTGACTCGCCGAATGTTCTTCAACAAGGCGGGCGAGGTCGGCCTTCCGTGTAAGGCCAGAATAGCAGGGCAGGGCGTTTCCACACACACTTCCCCGCAACACCTGTTTCCAGGGCAAGTTTCTTGCCTGATCCCATACGATATCAGCATTTTCGATGTCGGTGGCACTGCCATCTCCTAGCACCGAGCGAAAAGCTTCACGTAAAATGCCGGCCTCGTATAGGGTTGTGCTGGACGTACACACCCGCATCATGCATGCCTAACACCTAACTTCGACACATGGCATGGGACAATGAAGTAGCTAGCCAGCTTTCAGTCTCCAAGGCTGTATATGCTGCCGATGCTTCACTCCCAAGCTTTGCAGATGGGTGTGCGTTAGGCCAAGGTTCTGCAGACAGCCACAAGCTGTGCACAGCGGACCATATGACGAGTTCACCCAAAATTATTTCTCGCCATAACATTGCTTCAGAATTACGCTAGCACGTGAAAGTGGAGCTCCTGCATATGATTCAATTACATATGCCTCATATGAGCGATGGGATTGATCCTTCTAGCAAACACGCTTGCGTTTGAGCAACGTCCCAGATTACGACCCCGAAGGCTGTCAAGTCAATGTCATCCACAATGCTCGTTAACTATTTTTACATCGCATCTATGAGATTTCTTCGATGGGGCGCCGACAACAATTGAATGGGGCAGAGTGCATCATCCGCTGTTGAGGACCCTGACAAGGTCGACGCATGGAGACTAGCTCAATCATGGCCACTGCCCTACAATCCATTTGACGCCGAAGAGAGAGATAATTTCCCCCCACTCGACGAGGCACTAGCGGCGTCTGCAGCTGGCGCTAGCGCTGTCTTGGAAACGACGGAAATCGGCCCAGCTGGTCCCCCATTTCCCCCAGTATTCCCCAGCTTCAATGCACTTACACCTGAACAGCGGGCATACGTGTCATGGAAAGAGGAGCAATTGCGTGCACGCGATGATGAGTGGTGGGACATCAGAATCCGAGAGGCGTTGCAGGTGAGCTGTTCGCCCACGCCGTTTGAGTTGCCTTTCAATAGACAATAAGTTTGGTGCTTGTAGCAATACATATGCATCGAAACCTGGTGAAAATTATGTGTCTACGCAGGGACGGCCAAGCTATGCGGCTGAGACGGAGCAGCAGTACTTGCGAGTTCTCCTCGACAGCTCAGGTGATGACCTTTTCTGGAGAACACTGCGGCAGGCCTGCAACCTGATGATTATGCATACTTTGAGACGTTGTATGTGTTTATTGGCTTCCCAAAGGTGAAACAGGCTCACTGGGCAAGCTTGCTACCCATCTGTCAATTCTAGACAATAAGATGGCAGCCAGTGAGCACCACATCCCACAACCCGCACAGATTGCATGGTACCAATGCAAACGATCACTTCATACCCGTCGTCACTGCATTGGGTCAGTCCAATCGTGAGTGTTGCCTTCACATTGGTCTTGGCAAGATTCTTGCACTGTCCACCCGCCGGGTGACCGGGCTACAGTGTGCATGCAAGTGCATGCATGGCGAATCCCATGCGGCGTCTTTCATCGTGCAGCAAAAGCTGACCAAAAATGGTCCTAATGTAGGCTCAGAGCTCACCCTTGAGTATTCCGAACCTCGATTGGCACAACTGGACAGGCCTGCCGAACGATGGCCACACCCTCCAGCCAGCCCACCAGTGTTACCACCAGGGACTCGGGTTGCGCCAGAGCACCCCGTGCCACCGCATCAGGCGCAACCCTCTGCAGTCGCGTTGCCAATTTCTCCTTCAACTCTTCCCTCTGGGAGCAGGCTGTCACTACCTCCCCATCAGTCCCCGGAGGGAGCACATGAGCAACCACGCAAACCGACACCCGCAGACCCTCTCAGTTCCGTGCGTCTTGTGTCGCAAGACGCACCAAAAAGCCTCCAACAGCAGCAAATCGCGTCTGAGGCGGCTGCTGTGCTGGCTGAGGGTCCCACAGCTCCCCAGGGCACTGCTGTACAAGGGCCACCCTCGAGCGCCATGCCCAGCACTTCGGGCACTCGACCTGACTTGAAGTCCCGGCAGACACTGCTGGCAAGGTCGCCTCTTGCTAGGCCTCCCTTGGGAAGGGAGCGGCGTGGGCAGAATGTGCAGTGCTTGCGCCCAGCGGACGATGCACACGGCATGCCATTGCAAAGTGCCGAGCGGCCCGCGCTTGCACCCGTGCAGCCCGACCCAATCGCACCAAGCAAGAAGCCTTCAGAGAGTGCACAGCCTGCTCCGGGCGCGCTAATCGGCAAACCCTCAGGGCCAGTGCCACAAGTACCTTTGTCAACATCCCAGCCGTCCGGTTCTCGTCCACCGTTGGCTCCAGCACCCCCTGGCGCCCGTCCTGAGACGCTTGTTGTTGAAACATTCACCCCGACTGTGCCTGTTATCAGCCCGCTCTCTTCGCCTGTGCAGCTTGTCCGCTTGGTCCCTGTTGCAATCCAAGACCCTCCCGATCAGGGGATACATTTGCAACAGCCCACGCCAACGCAACTGGCTGCTTTCGGCAGCGGAGCCTATCTTGCATCCACGTCCCGCAGAACCCTGGAAACTACGCAGCCTGTGCCTGCAAGACATAATGAGGAGGCGACTGGCAGTATGCTGCACGGGCGCTCCTGGATGAATCCTGCGTACATTCGCACGCCGCAGCAGCAGGCCCCCACACACAGGGACGCCTCTGTCCAGGCCACCCCCGACCGCGACGTTGCGGTGCAGAGCTCTGCGACCGATGAAGAAGCAGCTCGCGACACGCTTGGTGCGCGCCGGCCGCTGGATCGTGATGAAGTGCCTCGTGAGCATGAATCAGATTCCAGCGTGCACGTTGTGCTCGCGCCCGGCATGACGGTGCATATAACCGCGTCACACGTCATGACGCAGCCCCGACGCGATCTTGCTGCCGTTGACACTGCGTCACAAACTGGCACCGGCAGCTGGAGCGCAGCGATCCCTGTTGGGGGGGTGAGTCCTCCCCGGGACACAGTCGGCGCTGCATTTGTAGGGCGGTCGCCCGTGCATGAGGCCCCTGCGCGTGATGAGGAACACCAAAACGTTGACGCTGATGGAGCCGCTGGCGTTGCGGGTGCATCGCTCAACGTTCACGTCCGGGTAGCGCCTTCAACTTCCTGGGGTGAAGGAGCGTCTGGCTCCTTTGTGGCTGCCCCCACGGTTGTCGCAGGGCCATTGGGGCCGGAAGCGAGCGGGGTACGGGGCCCTGGGGCCAGGCGGCAGCTTTTCTCTTCTGAGAATGCAGCTGCCATAGCAAATCAGAACATGGCGGATGCGAGCGGTCAGACCTCTCTGCCCTGGGGTACGCCCCCGCAATCACATGTCCACACCTTTGCTGCAGCTTCTTTTACAGATTTATCAAACTCGGGCTTGTCGGATATTCTGCGATCGCTCCTGCAGGCATGCCTTTGGTGGTCTCCTTGTTGTATGGGTAGTGCGCTGCCAGGGTTGGGGTGCTCACGATGCAGGCACCAGCATCGCCACTTCACAAGCAGCCTGCAAGATGTTCTGAGCCCGCTCAGCGAAAGTTGCAGCATTCCCAGATTGCTTTGGAAGAGTTTTCTCCTATGCTTACCAAACGCAAGCAGTAGAGCAAGGTGACTCAAAGCCCAGGGATAACGGCGACAACAAGATTCATCCGAGTTGTGGGGCTTAACGTGCTTCATTGACATATGCAGGTGGGAGACAGCAGACTTCAGGCGCCCAAAGAGCTGATTTCCAAATGCGCGGTCGCCCTCCAGCAAGCGGGGCCACTCCAAGAAGCACGCCCGCATTTGATATGGCTACGCAGACTCCCAGGGAAAAGGGCCTGAAGCGCCCGTGGAGGGCTCAGGCCGCAGTTCACAGCAGCACAGGAGCGCCACAGTGGACAGACCGCTTCCTGTCACCGATGCGAGCTTACGGGGAGCTCAGTCCGATGCCTCCACGTAAGGCCGCACGCATCGCAGTAACACACACTTCTCCCAGCGATCACACAAGCTCAGAGCACCGCAGCACACCGGACAGCAGTGAGATGGATGAAGACGACCGTGCGGAACAACCCCATGCTCATGTGGAAGCGCAGGCTCACGATCCAACTCCAGCAGACTCGCCCTCCCCTCTCGCGCCCTTGCCTGGTACTCACTCTCAAGCGCCTTCGCCTGCAGAGTGGACGCCTCCTCTGCGGCGACAGGATCCAACCCATTCTCAAGCACTTGACGTGCCCCAAGCTGAAGGAGCAACGGCAGGGGCGAGGGCGAACCGTACAGCAAGCACCAGCTATGCTGCAACACCAGCGCAGCATGCTCCGACCGCCTTGCACCCTTCGGCATCTGTTAACAGTCCTGCCGCTCGCTACGTCCCACGGTCTGTGACGCTGCATCCAGAACAATCTGCTTCGTGTCGCTCAGCTGCGGCTGATGCTGCCAACAGATTGCCGGCTGTACAGCCTGCCGAACCGCTGGGGGCCACAGGCTGGCGTCCCTCTGCCATCACTTTCACCGAGGTGGCCTCCACCCCGTCCCGATCCCTCCGCTCTCTCCATCCGCTGACGCCAACGCAGGCCCGATATGCGCCGCCCTCGATGTGCCAGCAGTACAAACCGACACCCGCTGCACAGGAACGCCTTGCACCCTGGAACGAAGCGCCTGCAGAGCTACAGCCCACTGCGTACTTTGACCGCCCCCTCACTCAACCATACCAACCTAGCATGCTGCCCTCGAGCGCGCTTGGGGCACAGCTGGCGGCTGCCATGGCATGGACGGGGCACGACAGCCCATTTTGCGCACAGGGCTCTCTGCACATAGGAAGTATGGCCTCAGCATCGCTGCGCGCTCTGCCGCAGTCCCTGCCTGGAAGTATTCCCTCCCGACTCGTTCCACCTGGCATGGCAGTTCCAAGCTTCGATGCACCTTTGCCTGAGTCCACGTTTGGCCACGGCACCTGGCTTCCAGAACCGCCGTTGCAACACCCTCTGGCACAACATCAGACCCAGGAGGACTCCCCTGCAGAGTTTGACCGTGGCATCACTTTTCACGACGAAACTGTGCTGGAAGCGGGGTTGCAGCGTAGTAGCGTCTTGGGGCTGCAGGTTGCTCCAGAAATGCTGACGCGATTTATTCGAGAGCCTTGGTGATTAACTGTAGTTGCGTTCGTATAGCAACAGTGATTATGTAACATGCAAATTCCTACGTTATCATGAGGATGATATGATGCATTTGCGAATTTACTTGTTTGGCCTTTACCGACTAGTTCTTGCTCTAATGTATGTGATGTCTTGAACGATGATTATGATGCATCGTTCTACGACACCTCGCGCATCCACATGGATAGGCGAGACGCAAGACTCCAGGGTGAAATGCGACACCGCTCTTGGCACTGGCAGCTGGACATGAAGGAACGTCAGTGCTTGGGACAGTTAGGCTCGCCACAAACGAACTGCCACTGACACGAACAAGACAGAGTCGTGAGGTAACAGCATTGCCTCTGCACAGGCTGATGCTGAGTTCGTTATTGAATGATCCATGCTTGCACATCCCTCCTCCAGTGGACGGCGCTATCGTGCAATGGTGAGGGCATAGCGTCGGGGTCGGCGATTCGGTGCACGTCCAGTTTAGGAGGTCGCGCGCGAGGTGCCGAGAAAATACCTGAGCCACTGCCACCCGGATGTCGTATATGGCGGACAGTTCGAATGTCGGAAGGCAGGATGACACTTGCACCCAGCACTCTGCGGACAAGATCCTATCCGAACGTTTCAGCTCCAATCCTAGAGGAATGCCATCGCAACATAACGCCTCGTTTGCTCGATTACCGAGGGTGTTTTGCGTACTCCCGAACAGGTGTTTCTCGTCAGGCGTCCCTGCTGGACCCTGCCTATCTGGAGGTGCTGCGATGCCATGGACCATAGCTTGGCTGTATTCGTCCGGCCTACAAATGAATGCAATGTACAACAAGACGCGAACGAAAATCAGTTCAAGTGCTATGCGCGACAACAACAACAACAACAACAACAACAACAACAACAACAGAAACGTTATTTCGGAACAAGCATGTTCACGGGCTCGTTCCTTGATGCGTCCAGGTATCTCACAAACCCATTGGGATCTGCATGATGCCGATTCTGACAACGTTATCGGTAAATGGGAATACTCGTCCACTCCAGTTCCTCATCGCGCGAGGATCTCAAACACAGCTTCGTGCGAGGTGAGTTGCTTTTTTGGCTTCCCAACATTTCTCGCCTCGAACCCTGATTTCTCAGTACTGTGGCATTGCCTATGCGACCTAGAGTTTATACAGGTCGATCCGAATGCCTATTCACTCATGATCAGTAATGTCGAGTGCCTAATGTGTACAGGTCCTGCAGGGCGAGGACTGCAAGCGCCATGTCCGACAACCGCGAACGAATCACACGCGCTAAAGGCTATCCTTATCCACGTCCGTCCACGTCGTTCCTGTTCATCAATGGAGATGCATACACGTTCGAGAATTCAACTTGGGGCGGCACGGAGAATGTGAATTATCTTCAGATCACCACTCCTGATGGCCGTCTTGTAAGGTGTGCTGAACACACTGTGCTCGCACGCACGCGCCCTCCGTACGCGCACGCTTGACATCCTAACCTCTGAACTATGCGTCCCGTCTGACCAAAAGCGACAATGCTGCATGGTCTGAGGTTCTGGCGATGCATGTATGCGTTGAGCTGCCCCGAGAGGGAGAGACACCAGCCCCATTGTCGAGAAATTGCGATACTGACTACGCAAAACCACAAATGATCGCTTGCAAGCCATGCATAGGAAGACCACTGAAGGAGAGCGCCGTGATCAAGCATTGTAGAGAGTGCACGATTCGCACACGATGTAAAACGGAACGATTACGCCAGCCAGCGCGGCGTTGACAATTTGACAGCAAGAGCTGATCTCGCGCCTAAATGCTCACACGATGTAGATGTTGCTTACAAGTACATACACGCACGGCTGGAGTATGACAAACTTGGTTCCTTGGGAGCCCAATTCATGGTGACGCTCAATTCATGGTGGATACAGGACTACAGAAGTTCTCTCCTCGGTAGGGCTGGATCCAGATGCGCACGAGGCAGCACAGTACACCGCAGTCTTGGCCATCGGCTCCAATGCAAGTCCTGAGCAGCTTTGCAGAAAATTCCCTAACGAGTTGTTTTCCCATGGCGTCTTTATTCCGGTGAGCTCCTCATAACACCTGTGGACTGACCCCAGGTTGTTGCAACACGGAAACATCCATGAGCGCCATGCTCCTTGTCTTCCGTCAAGTATGTCCAATGAAGAAGATGTGCAATGAAGAACTAGCACACTCGAGGATGCCGTCCATGCCAGAAAACTGGATTGTGCAGGTGCACATACAGCAAATCCCACTTGATGATGTTGATGTATCCTTTTCCAACACTACGGACATTGGCAACTCCAAGAACTACTTGGGATGAATCAATGCTATCATAACGATCACCTGAGGCTAGCGTACCTGGACCAGCCTGACCTACCATAGCCTGGGCTGACATATCTTCTTCGTCATCATCGTGCACCCTGCAAGAAAGGAGATTAGCCACAGCTGACCAACATCGGCCTGTCAGTTCCTTTGACAGACTTCCCACTTTCAAGTAGGGAGCTGGGAGGGGGCGAGTTGTGTGCAATCTGGTTAGGCTAGTTATTCTATCGCTTGCCAACGCAGGTCATCCAAGCAGTCCTGCAAGGTTTCGACGTTGTTTACGCACCCCTAGTAGCCTCCTACGGCTCAGTAACCGCAACCTTAGAGTACTCGCCTGGCACTGCCGTGGAACTGTTCATTACCATGCTGACAGAACCGTTGCTGATGAGAATGCACGAGACGGAGGGCGCTTATGACGTCTGCCAGCTGAGCAATGTTTCCCTCTGGCCTGCATGCAACCTCGCAAGCTACACGTGCAACGGGGTTCGTGAGCACAGCAGCAACAAGGTGGATTCCGTTTTACAATACAATCATCAGTCTGGAACACTTCACGTCCAGCTTCCTGGCGCAAGCTCTGGTGTGTCCGTTTCAAGCCACTCTCTCATGCCACTAGTCTTCCTGTTGCTGGTCTTCGTCTCGTCATTGAGCTTGTCAGCTGAGCTGACAGCGTGAATGATCAGAGGCCCTTGCCTGATTGTCTCTTTGCACTGCCCTCGATACGCAACCATGCTGCATGGAGTGGTGTGATTTTTTCGCGCAAGTGCCAATCCATGGGAGAGCCTGATCTGTTGCTGTGCAGTGCTCATTCATGAGGAGGGTCCTCCATGATGACGTGGGTGAAGTTTTGGTTCTCCAAGAAACGTTTGCTGGCCCTAATATGCCGGGAGTGGCTCAATGTATGAGCGAAGAGCAGCCCTGCTCTGCATATCCTGGTGTACAGTGCCATCGATGGCATCGATAAGATAGCTGAGCATAGAATTGAATACATCGCTGATCAGGATCAGCTGAGATATACTACTTGATGCACTGCTTGTTCACCAAGCTTATCCGAGTTGAGACCTGCGACTCATGGGTTGCGTATGATCTCCATTACTTTTGTTGCAGGTGGGCCTGTGGCCTTGACGGAAATCAATGCGCATCGTCGGCAGTTCCCTTCGCTCACACAAGTAGACATGCAACGCGCTGTCATGTCAGCATTGCAAAGCGGCGACAATCAACAGAACGTCCTTCGCGTAGAGTCCACCAAGATGGCGGATAGCAACGACCTTGACGATTGGATCCTTAGGAATATTGATCACCGCAGCTCTCGTATTGCTTATGTGACAACTCTCACTGCGTGTGCTCAACCCTTCTCATATGCCCACAGCACCCCTCAAGTGAGCTTGGGAGACATATTTTCAGCAAACATCAAATAGTTCGAGTGCACGTGGGCAGGAGGTATGGGACCGGGGCCCCGTTTACCGTTGTAATACACCGGAGTCGGTGCCTGTGCATGTTCGGGTCCGTGGCACATGAGGCTAGTCCAATCGGGACCAACCTGCGAGGTTGTGGTGACAAGCTTCCCATGAGAATCTATGAACCGCCGAATAAATTATCAGCATCATACAATGACGCGTCATTGAGAAAGGATCGAGCAAAAACTGGAATGTTTCGATGCACGGAACATCATGTGCAAGGCATGTTGACGGCACCTCGTGAGATTGAGGACCTGAATGCATCACCCCCTGTGCAGGCTTGCAAAATATAAGCTTGTGTATCATGGTACCACATGGAATGACATGCGCTTTCATACCAGCGGGATACACGCAGGGCAGTCACCAAAGTGCATGTACAGAAGACGTCTTTGCACACATCGGCAGCCAACGAAAGCTCAAGAGGTCTTGAGACACACGCCGCTGCAGGTGTCGATGAACACTCTCGGCTGGGTCGCTGCTGGTGAACCTTCACCCTCTCTCAAGTGCTCTGTGTTCTGACCAGTCACGCGGCAGCCATGGAACCAAATGCAGAGCACTTGAGTGGGTAAATCACGCCAGCAATCACACCGACAAGAGCTCCCATGCACACCTGCAAGGGCGTGTGTCCCAACACCTCTTTGAGCTTTCGTTGGCTGACGACGTGGCCCTTGAGCAGCTCACTGACGACGAGGTTGAGCACTTCAGCCTGGGTGCCTGCATGACGCCTCACTCCTGCTGCGTCGTACATGACGATGAGACTGAAACACAACGCCATCGCAAAGAGGGAGCTGCCAAAACCGTGCGTCATTCCCATTGCCGTTGTTACGCTCTGCATGGCACAGTGCCGTCAACATCGTCCGTGGCAGGGTCATGACAATGTTACTGCAGCATGATATTATGTATCGTTTCCCAACACTACCACATCCACATGCAACTTGGCAACTCCAAGCACTACTTGGGAATCAATCACATGATATGCAACCCACACAGGGCTGTGCAACAGCGTAGATGGCTGCCCATATGTTGGATCGGCACCTTTCAATTGGACGCTACAAATACGGATGTCTGGTACCAGACGTACGTTTTTGTACAGGCTTGAAAACACAGCAGTGCATGATACAATTCCATCACCTGACGTGCAGCACGGCAAGGCAACGAAAGTCAAGAAAAGCTTGTTTTGCCACAGCCATCATCTCTGGTCTGAGCGCTGCATGGCTGCAAAGCCACTTGCATGAAATCTTTGCATGCCGATTCCAGTGATATTCCAGTGAAGCAGACAGTTCGACAAGCGTGCAACATGATCCCCTGAAAACGCTTGGAGTTCAGTAGGAGCTCCTCGACCATCAATCACTCGCACCGAAATGCACCCTCTATGCCGCATTCATCTCCTCGTAATATGCTGATGGCTGATCGTGTGAGCCGATGCTGCTAATGCGCGTTTAGGAAGGGAGTGTCACAACAACCTGTGCCATGGCTTCTACTTTTTGCAACCCTCACAAGGAAAGACATGCCGTAGTATCACATAATAGCAGCAAGATTCGTGCATGCATCCCCTGCATATTGCCACAAGCCTGGGGCGGACGCTTACACGACTGGCAGAGATGACATGTGACTTCGAGCAAGCTGGTAGGCAGTGTCGACTTTCATTATGATATCATGCAAGTTGCAACGCTACATCGCTACCACTGCGGAGATTGTTCTATACTTCAACTTGCCTTGAGGAACATGTGTACTACGTACAAAGTGGCGCACCATGCAAAGCGCAGAGTGTGAAGATGGCATGCCCCCAGAAGCAATCATCATCGAGAAGTCCCAGGTGCCTTTTTTGTAGTAATTGGTGAAAACTTTTGCAAACTGTGCAACAAACCATCCCCAGAAGCCAGACATGAAAATCACGTTGGACGATATGTCTGCCCAAAATGCGGGCATCATTGCCGCCATGCCCAGTTGTTGGTTCTGAGACTGCCACCTGAAAACAAATAACATTCAATCCTCTTCGGCGCATGGTTCAGGTAGCGGCCAGTGCATGAGATGTGGGACTGCACAATTGTTGCTCTGCAGTACGAAGTTGCAGAGCTGAGAACTTTGTGGTTCCAATAGAAGTTTGGAACCACAAAGTTCCTAACGTGAAGTAATGGGCGACATGATAGGTGACACGAGCATGCGCAACATCCAATAATGGCGCTGATTGCTGCAAGGTGCTCAAACCCTGCATGACAGGCACGCCGCATTCCATGACAGAGCGCACAATCAAATCGAAAACGACGGTAAACGTTTAAACTATTTCAGTGAATCCCTGTTAAGCGGGACACCAGCCCTGTGGACGTCCATGGCAAAGCTTGCGGGGGCGACAAAAAACCCTACCGCATGACATGGCGCAGCAAACTCTATTATAGGGCCCTTACAAAGTGTGGAGCGTTCAATAAACATCCAAGATTATACATGATGAAAAGGAATTATGCTGCTTGAGCACTGCACCACTGCATAACGGAAGCAACGATTCCTGCCCCGACTTGGCACACACCTTCGATCTACGAATCAAACTACAAAACCCCTATGGCGAAAGCCTACGAACGCAGTGCATGGGTAAATTTCCATGCCTCTAACGCAGTGAACTAATTGAACAGTAGCCAAGCTTGACGGTGGTTCAATGACAATATACTGCGCTCACAATCGCAAAGTACAACTCCTACTACCCAAACTCGTCAACGCAACGGCAACGACAGGATACCGAGCAATACGAATCGTTGCAAAATCAATTCAGGCGGACGGTCGACATGAGGAGTGAACAGAGCGAAATAATATCGCACCTGGGGGCCTGCTGACTGGATTTCGCTTCCTCTGCACCCAGTTTGCAGTGCTCCAACCATGACAAGCATGTCAAGCCAAACATGACTATATGGGCAAACATATATGAAAACCAAGATGGCGGATCAACATAACCTGTCTCATGCGCGTGCTGACAGCAGCACTGAACATGCCGAGACACAAACGCTGAATCGACCTCGCAAACGCCATGTGTCTGCGATGTGCAGCGAGGGTTGAGATAAACATATAAACTGCTTTTGAACCCCTGACGGGGCACGATGAAACGTGGAGCATGCGCTCCAGACACGCTTGTCTGGGCGCTGCTGTGAAGGCGTTGCATGACCATGAGCGCCAATTGTACCTTGACACACAACAAATCGGAATCAGGAGACTGGCACCTGGGCGCGCCAGTGCTGGGATAAGGCGGGCCTGCAGCTTAGCACTGCGGCCTGGAACACGATTCATGCGACGATCCCCGGGATGTGAAAGTTCCCGCCAAGCATCTCAATTCGAGACCTTGCTTCATCCATCCCCTCACCCCCACGCTATAGATGCATCGCCAATTGGCATTGCTTCGTCCTCGACATTGTTGACGCACGGTTGGTCTCAGAATAAGCCAAGAGTGCGAGTCAGTTCTGTATTTACCTTTAGCGCCAAATTAGGACTGCATCCTGTCGTGATTTAGCGGCACGCGACATTGCGACGTCCTACCGGTACATTGATTGGACCCATTCGCTCAAGACTGTAGCAAGATCGGTTTGTTCCGGTGAGCAGTCAGCTGCTGAAGTCACGAATTGTCCTTGGTGGACCTCTTGATTTCGCGCCACACCTCATGGGCATCATGCGAACGCTTCAACCTCACAGCTCCTTCAGGGTGTCATTTATTAGAGGAGTTGTGTCTCGTCCGTTCTGTGGCGTTCAGCATGCATGTCGCGCAGAAGGAGAAAAAGCGCCTGAGCGGGTGCGTTTGCTTGCTTGCGATATGTGGTTGTCATCGGAGCCTTTGGCACCTTGGAAGCCGCTCGTATATGTATGCTGCCTTGACGTGCCTCTCCAAAACAACAATCATGCCGAAACAGGCTTGTGGAAACACTGATCGCGGGCAATGGGTGCTCTTGCACAAACGGCATGTTCAATTCACGCAGCGTATAGCAGACCAAGGCTGTGTTATCTATTATGTATTGTCTTAGCAGTTCGCTTCTTCCAAGTGCATGTCGGAGTAGGCCCAAATCGATGCTGCAAGCTACATGGTTCGTGGGGGGGAGGGGGGGGGGCATGTACAGGCTCGCAACAGCGGTCTATCCCCAAGGAGTGGCAGAATGTTGTCGATGCATGTAGAAGCTCTGACGCTTATCTGTCGCCGGGGGATGGCAGGTAGAGGCACATGCATCCAGCTTACCAGGTTCCCAGGGTCATTGCACTGCATCTTCGTCCACTAGGCTACGTCATAGCTTGGCACGTGCCTGTGCCGTATACTGAACAAAATTATACTGAACGAGTCTAAAAGACGTGGAGTCTGTGCACCCTGCTTCGTACGCTGGACGCACGGTGAGATTGGCCAGGAACAGAGGGGCAGTCCTTGACCACGGCTTGCTCTTGATCCTGACTATGTACTGGCTGTGATGTGCATTGCACCAGCTCCATCACCACACCGATGTTGCAAGTGCTCTTCGATTCTGCAAGGCAGAGCACTACAGGCAGGCTTGCAGGTCACGGAGGTGAGCGAGGAAGTGCCAGTCTGGGTGAAGCGGGAAGCGGAGAAGAAGCTTCAAGATGCAGACCCTGACAGTGGCCTGCCCTTTGGAGTCCTTCTCGTGCTCAGTACCCTTGTTGCCATCGCAGCGGTGCGTTTCATCTTCTCCTCCTCCCCGTTGCAGGGTGATCACACCAGGTCCACATTACTGTACTTGTCCTGAACGATGTTTGGGCCACACCACCGGTCCACCACCGCCCTAGAGGACGCATGGCATGCTTGCCACGATTTACAAAAAAAAAATGAGTTTTCTGATAGTTGGGGTGCACAGAATGATTACGGAGTCATGCAATTGGATCATCTCGAGGTCACAACACATGTGTTGGCTGTACGATGTCTTTGCAGGCAGCGAAAAATGTTGTACCCATAAGGCACAGTGCATGCTTTACATCCCTTCACCTGGCGACTTGGTCCGAGACGTTTGGCTCAGCGCCGTAAGTTTCCAGCTCGACCATGACTCGCATGAACCTTTGCTGCTGGAAGGGTGGATTGGTCATGCAAGTCGTGTCAGCTTGTGGCGCATTTGTCTGACTGCCATTTTTTTGCTTTCGTTGCGACTCGGTGATCCATGCTGCGGACATAGTGACGTTCATTGTGCATAAAATGAAGGCGCCCCTGAATCGTTTATTGACACAGGGTTATGGAAACCCCCCATGGTAGTCTGTCCCCCATACTTGACCCCCCATGTTTTGCTTCTGCTTTGGTATATAATGCTTTCTATTTGCAACAAAAAGGCATTACAAAGGGCCTTGCATCCATACAGATCGGCGCAGTCATGTCATTCAGAAATCTAATCTCCTCTCCGTTGCTTGCAGATCGGATCAATTTTTGAGTATGCGAACCAGAACCCCATCTTTGGCGAGATAGGTCCAGACAGCCCACTTTACACCCCAATTCTAGCATTTTTTGCTCTTACGGGACTACCAACCGCAGGATTCTTGTTCTTCAAGGCAGTTGAGTCAGCCAACAAAGCTGCAGAGCGTATGGACAAAGTGGATGGATATTGAGCACTTTTTCTGAAGCCGCGTACGTTATATTTACGAGACTTGTTTGCCTTTGAATTGTAACTTGCGACTTGTTATACTGCTTTCTGGGTCAAGGGTCGGCAATATAGTGCTAGGGTTTGCCTCTGGCACTTTCTTGGCAGTGCCATCCTATCTTGGGACAGGCTTGGAAGGCGCTTGATTGGTGAGGTGTCCCTGTGAGAACCTGTGGCCGAGGCTGCGCCGCAGCCCTGGTTTCCGCCACGTGAGTGAGATGCAGAGGCTTCAAGACCATTCCACAAGCTTTCGGTGTGCTTGTCGTCAGTCAGCGCCCCAGCCCACTGTGCTGGACAGCGGCTCACCTTCACATGCTAGCTCGCCCTGATGAAGGGGTCAATTGTGAAAAATGTTGTGCGGGGTCTCAAGCAACATCAATATAACCATGATCAACATCGGTACCAACATCACCATTTGTCGTCGAGTCCAACACCTGGCACATGTTATCCACATTGGTGGCAAGTCGTACATTCAGCTTGAATTGCCGCCACTTTGGAAGCGCCCATTTTCGGCACCACCGCGACGGTGAATGTTCACTTGGCACTTGCCGTTTTAGCATACAGCACGTTTGATAGCCGCTGCTGCAGCGTTGGGTACCCGCAGCAAGGAGCTGTTCCCCTAGGGCTGGCTCCACATGTTCAGTGCTTGTGCAACCGGAAGCTTGACGTCGACTCCACAAGTCAATCTTGATCTCAAAAGCTTGAAAGCTAGCGAGCCGTGCGTAATGAATACCAGTATGCGCAGGTTGGCAGTCAGTATCGTTGAGCCTGGAACACACATGTGCACGAACGGCTTCCGAACGCATGAGTAACGCATGGATACGACGCAGCGCATTTCGCAGTGGAATGAGCAGCTGAGCTCGCTCGTTCAGAGCCTCGAGATGACCGATGAGTACAATGGAATACTATAGCCGAGCCTGCCCAGGTATGCGAATGTGAATCCTTGTCTCTCGATTTCTATTGTCTGGCGAGTACGATGGTAAGGAAACAGATAGCGTCTCCGAATGTTTGCGAGACCTGGAAGACTTGATAACTATTGTTTTCTCCCGGCAGAGAGGTCGCAGTCATGGACATTGGGGACTCCAGATGCAGTTTGGCATCGAGGGCTTGTGTGTAAAACTGAGATGCTTACAAGGGTATGGAAACTGAGTGGAGAGGGGGTGCAGAAATGGTTCTACACTAATACAACACACACCCTCAGGGATGGGACTGAATGGGCCTTGTGCCGTTCCTGCTGAGCGAAAAAAGCCCGGCTCATAAAGTCAGCGGCTGGTCCGTTGTCAACGCCGCCTTCTTCGGGCTAGCACATGCATGTCATATCTGTGGCTGGACATCGAACGGACGCCAGCACTCACCCCTCCTTCGCAAATGAATCGACGATGCAATGCAGTGGGAGGCATGTTCAAGAAGGTTGCATAGAGGGGGGTGCAAAACCACAGCTCCATGACGGTACAAACATATTCCACACGCCCACAGAAAGGCGCTGGCAATGTAATGTTTGCAATGGCAAGCAAGGCAAGCGGAGCCAAAGTCCGAAGAGCTGATGGGGTGTTCAGCTTGAGAGAGATCGTGCAATGATTTGTTGTTGTCAAACACCCGCAGGAGCAATGACAATGTCCAGCAGGCCCACAAGACTTTGGTGTTGCCTCCCCGGGTGACATGAACTGCCCACGGAGCCAGTGCGAGGAGACCAAGTTGATCAAAGAGCTCGCAAAGTACGAGCAGCAGGCGAAGGACAACGACCTGGCAACATACAAGCAGCAGGGGAAAGACGACCAAATGCAGCTTCTGGAAGCTCGGAAGAAAGCCACTGTACTTCAGCAGGTCTCTAGAGCCATGAGGCGGAGCTCAAAGTGCAGGTTGCAAAGCTGGACGAGGCACTCGAGCAGAAAAGGCCGGCGCTCAGGGGCAGCTGCCGGACCTGAGGTTGGACCTGCATCACTTCGAGCGGGCTGGGGGACAGGAGCATTCAAATCGAAGCCCCAGACCCCCGCCTCAGAAGCCCTGGGGCCTTCCACGCTCAGGAGGGGGTGCAGATTGTTGAGATGTAGCCTCAGGAGTTAGGATTATGTGTGTGTGTTCGTTGTTGCAGAGCGGTTGGATCTGATCTGATTTCGCAGTACTGTTGTGGCGAATGATGCCATCAGTACATAAGTACGATTTTGCTAGTGTTTACTTTAAGTATCAACTGAATACTCCACCCGTGTCATTTATCATCAGGTTATGGGCCCAGCACGAGAGCTGCGGGGCACTGAGTGGCGTTGAGGCGACGCAGATCAACCCGTGTGAACCATGTCGGAATACAAGGGTATCCCGAAATTGCGAGATCTGAAAGATTATCAGATGTGGGAGGAAATGGTGACAGGTCACATGCAAGAGAAGCAGTTGTGGGAAGCGCTACAGCCGCCAGAGCGTGGCCAGGATGCGACGTCGCACATCAAAGGCAAACAGGCCAAGGCAGAATTGATGAAGCTTCTGTCGGAAAAACTATTGATGCGATGTGCGTCGTACACGGACGGACAAGCGCTGTGGGAGGGCCTGAAAGAGAGGTTTGCGGCAGTCTCCAGGGTGCAGCTAGCGAGCAAGGATCGTGAGCTCCGAAACCTAAGGCTCCAGGCCGGCGAGTCAATTGCAGACCTTTTCTCACGTGCATACAGCTTGAATCATTTCCTGGAGAGCATGGATGAGGGGCTGAGCGAGCGGAAGTTACGGCTCGTGATTATAGACGCGCTGCCTGCGTCATGGACGTCCACAGTGCAAGGTCTGCTCACCGGACCCATGGACATGACTCTCGACGCGCTTGAAGAATTGCTAGATGACATCGGCAGGCGCATGCCAGAAATGGCTGTTGAGGGAGGTGCATTCGCAGCAGGCACGTCTCACGAGAACCCTGGCAAGAGCAAGAAGCCTCCACCAGAATGCTATCGCTGTGGGTCGACCGAGCATCGAGTTCGGGACTGCCCCCACCCTCCCATCGGGCACGCGCACGCTGCAGGTTCGTGCCATCCATATGATCCGTGGCTGCTAGACTCTGGCTGTCATCCTACCATGTCCCCAGGTGGCGGTGCCGCGCATTTCGTCCAATACCGTAAGCTGCCTCGGCCTATCAAAATAAATTTTGGGAAAATAGGAGCTTTCGGGTACGCAGTGGGGGAGGGCAGTGTCGCCCTGCAGGGGATAACTGGCAGGTTCATGTTGCACAACGTCCTGCATGTACCGGATCTAGTTGGGAACCTCCTTTCTGTTCGTGCGCTCATGAGAGCCGGAATCAACGTGCATTTTGTGGCGTCACGCACCAGCGGCCGAGAGGACGAGGCCCTGGTTGTCGACAGGGGGCGCGTGGTGATGCGAGGCGCGTGCCGGGCAGACCTGTTTTGGATCGGCAGCGGTGAGAACTCGCCACACGTAGGCGGAGCACACGCAGGGGCGGCACGTGTAGACTTTGAGTCACTGGCGCAGCTGTGGCACAGGCGTCTGGGACATGTTGGTTACGATGCGCTTGCGGACATGGCCCGAAAGAAACTCTTACCTGGGTGCGGTGTCACTCCTGCTGAGTTCATGCAGGCGCGGAAGGCTGGAACGTGTAAGCCCTGCGTGGCGGGGAAGATGTGCCGGTCGACGCACCCGCCTCGCGATTCGCCAGCAATGTCCCCCCTCCACAGGCTCCACATGGACGTCATGGGGCCGCTGCCCACGCCTGCTGCTGGCCACGGCGGCGCAGTCTACACGGCGACGGTGACGGACGAGTTCACTGGCTACACCATCGTGAAGCTGCTCCGCGAAAAGAGCCAAGTGCCCCCCGCGGTGAAGGCCGCTGTGCGTTGGCTTGAAACCCAGACTGGGGAGGTGGTCAAGCGCGTGAGACACGACCGTGGCGGAGAGTACATGAACTCAGAGCTATCGGAATTTTATGAGGGGAAGGGGATTCAGCCCGAGCCGACTGCCCCCTACTCACCAGAGTCCAATGGTGTGGCCGAGCGCAAAAATAGAACCCTCATGGAGAAAGTGCGTCCTATGCTGATTGACGCCGACATGAGCGAGTGTCGTTGGGGCGATGCAATGATGCACGCGTGCGAACTGGCCAACTGCACCCTCAAGCGCGGGGGCCGCGTATCTCCGCATGAGCATCTGCTGGGAACACGTCCGGATTGCACCAGATTCAAAGTCTTTGGATGCATCGCGTGGGTGCACGTGCCGAATACAGGGGCGCGGCACAAACTCGCAGATCGAGCGGTGCGAGGGCGCTTCGTGGGGCTGGTGCCCCCCACGGGATCAGGCGTGTACCGCATATTGCTCGACGATGGGAGGCTTGTCGTCTCGCGCACGGCAGCCTTTGACGAGGCTGAGCCCAACGTCGACATCCCCGCGCTGCCGCCAGCCGCCGTGCCGCTGCTGGCAGCAGAGGGAGGCGGCGGCGATGACGGCGAGGCGGCGCTGCCAACTGTCGAGGGAGGTGACGATGAGGGTCCGGGTGACGAGGTGCATCAAGCTCCCATGCACGACGGAAGTGACGCGGGTGAGATCGACCTGCAAGGGGAGTCGGACGACCCGGCACAACAAGACCCTCCTGCCGACGAAGCCGCATTGCAGCTCGCGGAAGTGCAGCCTCAGGCGCTGCTGCAAGCTGCGCCGCAGGTTCCTGCGCCCCCGGACCACGTGCAGGTGGTAGTAGCGCAGCCCGGCGCTGCTCCTGGAGCTGTGGTGGACCCGGCCGCTCCACGCGAACCCGCAGTCCCGCTACAATCAGCCCCCGAGAACCGGCCCAGACGTGAGCGCATTGCGCCGAACTTCTTTCGTCCGGGGGTGAACACTGCTCGCCTGGACGGGAGCGGAGGCTCCCACCCCCCACATGTGTCTGCCTACGACCCGCTGCAACTGCCACCGATTCCCGAGGAAGAACACATTCTCGCAAGTGCGCTGTGGCGTCCCCTGCTGAACAGTGGGGAAACCGAGCGGGGAGCAGTGCGCAGGGACATGGAGCGCATGGCGATGGCTGCGTCGCGGGCGAGAGTGGATGCGTCGCCGTGGGGCCCAGACCCACTCACGCTCGAGGAAGCGTACGCACGCCCGGATGGCGACAGCTGGCGTAAGGCTGTCAAGGAAGAGCTTGATTCGCTTGAGAAATTTGACGTCTGGACCATTGAGCAGCTTCCCCCGGGAAAACAAGCGCTCACCTGCAGATTTGAGCTGCAGCGCAAGCGTTGTGGGCGGTATAAGGCGAGGCTGGTGGCCGGCGGACACCGGCAGCGCTATGGGCTCGATTACGAGGAAACGTACGCGCCAGTGTGCACGTATCGGACGCTGCGCATGGTCCTGGCAGTTGCTGCGCATGAGGACCTTGAACTCCGTCAGTCCGACATACGAACGGCGTACCTCAACGCTGAGTTGGAAGAAGAGGTATACATGCGACGCCCCCCAGGCGCGGGCACGGGACCAGGGGTGTGCCGGCTGCGCAAGGCGCTGTACGGCCTCAAGCAATCGGGCAGGGCGTGGAACAAGAAGCTCGAGGCGACTCTGCGCGCGGAGGGCCTCGTTCAGTCGGACAGTGACCCATCGCTGTGGATCTTGTCTGGGCCAGACGGCTCGGTGCTCGCGCTCTTTTACGTGGACGACGGCCCTGTGGCTGCGCGCACGGTTGCAGAGGCGGACGCGCTGGTGAAGCGCATCGGGGAGTTGTTCGAGATCCGGGAGGTGGAGGTCGAGGACTTCCTCGGCATCCGCATCACGCGCGACCGTGTCAACCGGACGATCACCATCGACCAAGAAGATAAAGCACGCGCCCTGGCTGAGGCTTGTCGCGTCGCAGGCCAGCATCGTACTCTTCCCATGGCTCCGGCTGTCTTCAAACAGCTGCGGAAAGCGCGTGACGGGGAGCTGATGGCGGACGCCGCAGAATACGCATCCGTAGTAGGGAGCCTACTGCATTTGGCGCAATGCACGAGGCCAGACATAGCCCTGGCAGTGGGCGCGCTGTCTGCCTATGTGCAAGCTCCGTCGGCGACGCACTGGGAAACCGTGCTCGACCTCGTGCGCTACGTCGGCCACACGGCTCACCTAGGTATCACCTACGGACGCGCCACGGTGCCCCTTCAGACCTGGTGTGATGCCAATTATGCATCGTGTATCGACACAAGGCGCAGCATCAGTGGGTACGTTGCTACGATGTACGGCGGCGCCGTCTCGTGGAACTCCAAGAAGCAGGTCACGACAGCGGCCTCCACCCAAGAGGCTGAATACCAGGCTGCAGGCAGCGTATTGCGAGAAGGACTGGCGATCCGCAAGATTGAGCCCGATCTGGGCTTGCTTTCGCAGGACTTCCCGGTGACAGGCCCATTTACCATATTCTGTGACAACGCTGCGGCGCTTGTTCTCCTGAAGGACAGGAAGGAGGGCGCGCGCGTCAAACACATCGACATCATACACCACTTCGCCCGCGATCGCGTGGCCAGTGGGGAGCTGTGTTTTGAGTATTGTAGATCAGTGGACAACGTATCTGATTGCATGACCAAGGCGCTGCCTCACCCCGCTCACGTTGTCTGCCAAGTAGGTTTGGGAATGCTGTCTGTCGGGGAGCAGTAGGCTCCATGTGTGCGAGAGAACGCTCTCATTTCTTGTTCTGATTTGCGTTCTCCGGGGAGTGTTGAGATGTAGCCTCAGGAGTTAGGATTATGTGTGTGTGTTCGTTGTTGCAGAGCGGTTGGATCTGATCTGATTTCGCAGTACTGTTGTGGCGAATGATGCCATCAGTACATAAGTACGATTTCGCTAGTGTTTACTTTAAGTATCAACTGAATACTCCACCCGTGTCATTTATCATCACAGATGTTTGTTATGATGTGAGTTTTTGCCTTAATTGTCTGCATACTCATGGACTGTGGGCTGGAAACCTCGGGGGCGTTCAGTGCGGCTGAGGAGGAAGTGCATTCTGGGACTTCTCCTTCTCCTTCAATTTGTTCATGCTCAGGTGCACGATCAACAAGGACAAGCACGCATAGCAGCCCGTAGGTGTCAGCTTCCCCCGAACTAATCCATTGGTTTGTTTTACCTCAGGTGGTGGTCGGGCTGTTGACCGGTTGGTCTCGGGGATGTGCAAAGCTGTGCCTGCTCCCAGAGATCTCCACGGCCGCTCTTTTGCAACCCTTGCAACATGCGCCGCATTTCCCCAAAAGCATCGCTGCCACTTTTCAGTTGTTCGGGTCGGGTACGGGGGGGTTGGAATCAGGTCTGCATGCCAGAACCTTATTTTTGTCGTGGCGGGGGTGTGAAGGGGTATCAACGTGCTTTCTGGTCAGGGGGCTGTGTTGAGGTTGGTTGATGTTGGACTGCGGGTGAAAGCATCTGGGATTTGAGATTGTGTCGACATGATTCAGACGAGTTAAAACGTGTTATGAAGCACCAGCTGGTACCCCAGGATAACATTGCTAGCATCTCACTTACCATGAAGCCGCAAGTGCAAGCGGTGAATCTGGCCGTTGCACACTTTTTCCAGCTTGCCAGAGCCACTGCACATTCTGGGTTATTATCATGGGTCACGTTGGACCCGTTGCGCGTGTGCAACTTGGCGGAGATGCATCAGGTAGACAGGATCTAGCAAGAGCTTGCCGGGCGCGAATTCACGATCAAGACGCTTGCTGAGCAATCAGAGCAAGTGCGCCAGGAGCTGCAGCAGCAGAGCGTTGAGCCGCAGCAGGCCAAACAGACCTCCACTGACCTTCCCGCAGAGGCTGAGGCTGAGGAGCTTGCTTGTGGCATCTCGTGGAGACGCACCTGACACCTTCAACACGTATCTCAACACCTCCCAAGGCGTGTCGAAAGCCTGTGAGCAGGCATGCAGTGGCAACTGGTCGGCAGGGCACAGCAGCGGGATCTCTAGTTCATTTCGCTCCGCTCCGTCTCAAGTTGTGAGAGGCATCAAGGACCGTGCAGTGGCATAGCGCGGCTGCACAGCCGCCCCCAGCAGCCCTTGGCATGCATTTGCTTGCATGTTCACTTGCTGGAATTGCGTTTTATGCACTAAACGCAGCCGGCGCAGCCCACTGTTTGCGGCTGCAGCGCCTTGAGGATTCAAACATGAAGGCCCTCCGCGCCCGAATTTGTGACCGTTTTGCTTGTCATTGATTGTTGGATGTCCTCTGTTTCATTGCTGTCCTGTGTCGCCTGTGCGAGTCCAACCTTCTACGGCCTTTCCATGCATTATTTCAACCAACCGGCGGTGTGCTTAGCATTTCTCCACTGAGGAACCGGATCAAGGCCATGCCGCCATACGTATATATTTCCTACAATTGTTCTTTCTGTGTTCTTGCGCATCCTGTGTTGTGTTGATATGAGTTGCCCCGCAGATGAGCAGCATGCGCTTTAACTTGTGGCCCCTTGTCATCAAAATCACTGGCGTTTGTCTTTTTAGTACTTCCACTAACTGATGAGCGCAATATGTTGTGCGCAGCATTGGCAAATGTGGAGTGCCAGGCCGTCATGGACACTTTTGCATGCACAAAATGCTCTGGCTTCTCTACACAGAATGTGCACCCACACATGCTGCATACCGCGATGCTGATGCCTGCAAGCTTCCACACGCATAAGTACCTGCGATGCGTATCTCGTGCATGCTTTATCGGCCCGCAGGGTGCATGTGTGACCAAGATGACCATGGTGCTGCAGCCTTGCTCCGGTCTGGTGCCTGTCAGTGCCACCTACTTTGGGCTGACGTATTCATTCCATTTCCGGCGCCTTCAGTTGTGACACCATTCGCTTGTTATGCACCATTGTTCCCTAGCAACCACTGCGTGGCTGACGCTTTTTATATCCTCTTGCAATGCATTACCAGCAAGGCATCTGCAGTGGCAGCATTCTTGCACACACTCACACAAAGGGATTAAGTTTTATCTTGCATTGCAGCTATGAGCAAAGCCAGTCAATGTCATACAGCACAGGTTGACTCCCAAACGAAGGAAGGAGCAAGATCACAAGTTACAAGACTTCATTGAAATGGACTGGATAGACTCCAGCACCTCAGCTTTCTTTTCACGGCAAACACAGATATTGTGTCGATTACAGGCATTCGAACGCAAGAGCAATGCACGCTTCTGGACCTGTTATACACCAACCTTCTGGGACTGTCTCATAAGGAAGAGCCAAGCTATTCAGTTCCCTAAGTACTGCTGGAAAAAAGTCTGCCTCAGCGCAGCATTCTGTAAAACAGAATGTAAGCAGAGGATGATGGCAATTGTGCGCCATGATTCCTGGGCTTCTGCCTGGCGCCATGCCATCCGCCGCGCTGGTAGCGCGTCGAGTGCGGAGCCGCTCTACAGCGCCTTGCAGCCCCGGGGCCGCAAGGGGGCTGCCAGTCAACGTCGGGGTGACATCCTCGGTGGTTTGGCCTGACGGTGGCGTCCGCATCCTGGACTGCGTCGTCACGCACCCCGCGGCTGCGTCGTACATGCGAGACGCTGCGGAGGCTGGAGGGTCTGCGGCTGCAAAGGCTGAGGCGCGGAAGCGGGCGGACTTCGAAGCGGTTGGCGAGGGCTCCGCGTTCGGCTTTGTGCCGCTTGCTGTGGAGTCGTGCGGCCGCATGGGTGTCGCGGCGTCGCGGTTCCTATCAGAGCTTGGCAATTTGGTAGCGGCGGCGGGTCGGGTGTCTAAAGCTTTGTCCGGACCGTGCGTCGGGAGCTCAGCTGCGCCCTTTGCAAGGGCAATGCGCGCATGTACTACAACTCTCTCTCGCGCATTGCTGTGCGTCTTGGACACAACTTCCAGCCAGGATGTGATGAGCCGGCAGAGGGCCCGGTTGAGGTCTGACTTGCTTCGTTGATTCTTTGTGTCGCTGTGTGCTTTGTCTTCCTTTTTCTTTTCTTTTGTTCGTCTTTTGGTTGCCTTTCCTGGATTTGCCGGCCCTGTCGCTTGTAATAATAAGCAGAGGATCAGGCCCCAGCAGGACAACTGTCATGACTCACCGACGAATCATTGAATTGGTACCACTGCTGATTGGATACAGCTTTCCCACGGGCCGTGTAATGCCCCCATTTCAGGCAGCCAGAATGCTCACTCACGGCAACTAGCTCGTAAACTCCATCGTGAGCTGTGCGTAAGCCCTCCTTGTTGCAGAACTCCCTCAGGTCCAGCGTACGAGGGATGTCGACCTTCGCCAACAGCTGCCTTGCTTGATGGTCACTTGCATGCCTGGGTGGGGAGCCTCCTCTTGTGTACGCTTCCGCCGAGCTGTCCTGCCTGAACCTCTTGATTTCGAGGATCAGGTTCTCGGGCGGCCGATACACCTTCAACCGCTTGGCAGCAGGAAGGCACTTGTTGCAGGGCTCGCATTTCCTGACGCCATCCAGCGCCTCCTCGGCATTGAACGCTCTGAGGCAGTCCTGCACATCATGAACCTCGTCAAATGCATGCCATCCAATACACGCAACGCAAGGAAACTTCGCTCCATCAAAGATGTTTTCCCGCTCAGGGCTCGGCAGACATGATCTGGACACACGTCACATCCCGCAGACACTGTTTCATGCCAAGCCCATGCAAAGGTCGCCCTCACAACGCGAGGGGGCGGGCTGCTGTCACCGTATGGGGCTCACATGCAGCAGCATCATATACACAAAACGGAGCCAGGAGCTGTGTCACTGCAAGGTGACAATGGATGCGTTGGTGAGCGCACCTTCAAGGAGCAGCTGGACCGCGAGGGCATCTCCAAGCTGAGGTCGACGAATGGGTCGAAGCGATGGCTCTCGGATCCGCACTTCTCACATGCGGTGGTGCTCTGGAGGAAGCCTCCAAAGGTATCATCGACCCAGGAGTTGCTCCATGCACTGTGGTTTTCCATGGCTTCCGCTGCTTGCTGAGCGACAGTCCCCTTGCTGCTGAGTTCCCGGTACTCAGGCTGTGTGACATTCCGGTCACACTCTGCCTGGAGCTGTTGCAGGAGGTGCACGAGGAACTCATGCGCATCTTGCTGCTCTCCTTTCGACCATCGCTTATCCCGTTCCGATATCTGAAGCAACAGCGTCCCTGTCACCTTCCAACCGGGGAGATGCCCTTGCGACAACAGGGTACACCGTCCTACCTTGTACGGAAGCCATACACGTGCAAGATGATGGCGTGTGGAAGCAACCTCATAAGGCATCAGCTCATGGACCCGTGGATTGCAAGAAACAAGCGAGGACGATCGATGCGACCACACTGCTGTGCGTTGTGACAGGCAGACATTGTCCTGCAAAGGCCAGTGACGATGTTGCGGGGGCGTTGGCGCACCGTATCTCGGAACCTCGTTGGCCTGTACTTGTCGCCCTGGCGCATGCTGGCCATCTCTGAGACCAGCTTGAAGTAAGCAGGCGCCACGTTCCTGCGCTTGCACAGAAGCAGCTGCTCCCTGCCTCTCAGGGCGATCTCGACGACGACCGGGAGGCAACCCAGGCACTGCAGCACGGAGTTCATGTAGCATGTGTTCCCCAGGTTTGCCAATCCTGCAGCCCCGTAGCCAGCAGCCGGTCCGAAATCCCGCTCTCTGTCCGCCGATTCGCTGCACTCACAGCCTATCACTCATCTGCGTTGGCTCTTCTCAACATGCACTTTCCACATTCTCGGCACGTCCAAAACATCGGCCACCATGAAGGTGTGAGCACTTTGTTCACGTACCGTACCTGATTGGTGCCGGCATCATTCAGCTGTGTACAGTATTAGAACTCTCTGCGATAGCCGGTTGCTTAACACTCCCCTATCGGACACAGCCCAAATGAAGACCTAGATGTCTATTTGTCCAAGACGACAGAGCCCCCCAGCAAATACCATAGGCAAACACTGCACCTTCAAACCTTGGGACAAGTGGTATCCCACTGTTTCCCATCCCAGCATGGCACCCACGGCAAAACACCAAGCATGAGAAAAGCTGCTCCTGCGTGCAAGTCGCCTGCTGGTCGGGTGGCGAGCCTCATGCGAGGCAATGTGACCACATGTAAGAATGAGACAATCTGGGATCTAGGTAGGGCCAATGGCCTGACTGGTCACCCCATCAACTGCATGTGCTACCCGCAAAGACATTGTGTGGATGGGCATGACAAAATGGGCCAGCACAACGAGCGCTGGATGTTGGATTTGTGGGACGGCAGCGCGGAGCAAGCAAGGCAGCCCATTTATTCGGCTATGTGGAGATAAGAAAGCGCACAGGGTCAAGCACGACGTCGCCACGCTCAGCCTGCCGTTGGCGTGCGGCAGCAAGCTGGCGGATGTCCCCCGCTGCCCCCCTGCTCTGGCAGCCCCGGTGTTCCCGGCCCCTCTGCTCGGCATGACTGCCGCCTGGTGGCTGCTGCTGCTCGATGTCGGCGAGCTCAGAGGGGGCTCCCGCACAGTTGCAGCACCGCCTCCCTTGTTGCCCCGGCACTTCTTTGTCGCCATCTGGTCTTTGGCGTTGTTGAATGCCCTGCACAACGTGTCTTCTGTGAGCAGGACCCTGCTGCTTTTAACCAAGTGCAGTTGTTGTAAACACAGCGCCATCTGCCCTCAACCTGGTGCTCTGATGCTCCCTCAGCCTGGTGCTGGATGCATGTACACAAGAGGACTTTGCTCGTGGGGTTGCGTGGGGCAGAAAGATGTTACCATGCCAATGTTTGTGTCGTTTTGCATACCTGCCAAACATCCACGTCTCCTCCATGAGGGCGAACAGTTGTTCACCCTCAATTACCTTCCCAGCAAGAACTGCTTGCTTCTCAGCAAGCTTTGATGCCTCGAATGCCAGACTCATCTTCTCTGCAAACCACACAGACTCATTCAAGAAGCATGCCAACGCCCCAAAGGCGACTTGAGTGCTCCATTTGTCACAAAAGCAAGAGCCTGCAATTCTGTAAAACTCAGCAACTCTGGGTCATTCAATAAGTAAGTGCACAAGTGCATCATCCGGTACTTGCTTACTTGCTCGTGGCTTCCTCCTTCATAGGCTGGTGAACATATGAGCTCTGTGATTCACGATTGGCCAGTACTGCTGCATTTGCGATAACAACACAAACTTCTCTTACATTTGGCAAGGTCTGTCCTTGGTTGGAGACAGCAAGTTGTGGGCGATGCATAAGTGTTGGTGCACAACGGTCACACTGGCGCTCTTCGATGCTAAGAGAACGACACCAACGGCGACACCAATTTCACAGACTGATAACACAGCTGTCAACAGCATCTCTGAGTAGCCTTTCGAGCAGCGTGAATGCCAATATCAGAGCCTGGCCGTGGATGCGTTCATGAACGGTGAGCGTTCATGGACGTCTTATCGCTCATGAGCGCAGTTCAAGTCAAAAACAAACAAATTGATTACAAAGCCATAGGGAGGATTCCCTGTACTCATGCCAGCATCCGAAAGCAATGGACCCGGGCATCAAGCGAAAATATGCTGACGGCCGCTATATGCAACAGAGTACCAGCACTTGAGAGCATTGGCCACGCACAGAGGCTCCATCGAGAACAGCACAGTGGAACAATGTCTCTAGGAACATGCAGCCGGGAACCAACCAAACAGTGCGCAGAAACCCAAAGCCAGGGTGTAAGGGCTGGCCAGCCGTGGGAAGAACCTAGGGGTCGGGATTTTATAGCCTCCGACCGTGGCTGTGGGGAGAAGAGTGGCCTTCCTCCGCAGGCCAACACCCTCCCTGGTTGCAGTTTACCCTCCTGCCCAGGAGACAAGTCGCTGACAGATATGCAAGCCACAATGTGTCAAAATGCACACACTTGCTGTCTGATAGTATAGGAGGGATTCTCTACTGTTATACGCAGCAGTGACGTTGTTCATCGCACTTCCGTCCTGCAGGCAACCAAAAGTACCGCAGCTAATTACATCGTTAAATGGGCGTACACTCAGCGGCGACAAGGAAGCGTTACAGGTACATAGGAGATGAAGGCAAACAGCGTTTCTACTTACCTGTTAAGCTTGGCTGGCGGTACTGGTAGTTGCTGTGCCATTGTGACACTGAAACCTGAAGTAGGGCTATTATTTGACAAGGCGTATACAAAATGGAGCACCAGCGCGCCATGCTCACGTATGAATGGGCCAGGTGCACACCAGTGACTTCGATGAGATCGGAACTTGCTCGCGTGTTCCGGAATCCTTCACGGAAAGCTATCTCCAATTGCAACCGTTCCACAGATGTCTCGTGCGCCTGTTCCGGAATCCTTCACGGAAGGCACGCAAGCCTGTTATCAGTCTACAGAGGCGTGCTCAGCAAGACGAGCGTGAAAATGACCTGAAAATGTGTCTACAAGGGAGTCTGGCGTGGTTCCTGACTGATTTTCTTCTGGAAGCATCAGAATCCCTGGCACGCACGAAGGCAGGT